>NW_003456419.1:128422-151999 GCF_000151425.1 Trichophyton rubrum CBS 118892 | reverse complement strand
TGTTTATTCTGTTGAAATGAGAGAAAGTCTGAGTTGGATCCCAATATTTGCGGCTCTTGAACTTGTCACGACAGCCTGTAGAATTGTGGGATAGATGATTAACTGAGGCCATTGGAGGTGCTGAATGCATATGAATTTGGTTGAGCTGAACTGGAAGAGGCAGTGGCTGGGTCGGAGGGCCTGGAGGAGGAGCTGGCGTAGACTTTTTCTGAATAGGTTCTACGCCCGCAGGCATTCGAATGCATATATGCTGCAAGCTTGGGATCTTTGCAAGCGCCGCAAAGACTGCCGGATTGAGTTCAAGGCCCGCGTTCCATCTATACTGCTAGTTAGAACAAGCCTGGTATTATATATGAGATAGCTAGTGCTCCTTTATGGTTTATATAAAGCAAATTGTCCATACCGAAAGGATTCCAGTGTTGATATCCTCTTGATTGACGCAAGAAGGAGGTTGTTGAAAAATTTTCCACAGGGGGTATCATATTTAAACTGATCTGCTATCTGCTCTTGGAACTGATAGTCATTATCATCGGTAAGCGGGGCTGTGTCCAAGTATATTGATTTGATATATGCCGCATAGTTGAAATCACTTGTTGTCAATGTCTCCAGTTCCTTCGCGAGGCGGTCAATCGGCCACTTGTGCTCGAGATCGCTCTTGGGCTGGAGAATGCATTCGAGAGATCGGTAGAGTCGAGAAGCAGCATGCTCCCTGACCGACCTTGAAACCAAACACAGGCTGACTAGATCCTCTGGGTCTACCTAAAACACAGTCACAACAGGTATCAGTCGTGAACAGCAAGGTAGAGTAGAAAGTGGCCAGAAGGCTGTCTACAGGTATATGAGCTATCACACTCACATGGGAGAAGATAGCCTCGAGGGTTTCAAACGGGAGTTTCATTAGACGTGAACTCTCCATCTCGACTGTTGTTGAATGGATGCTTTCTTCGATTTTCGTCATTGTGTCTACTTGGACGGAGCTTCGGGAGCTGCACAACCAGCAGAAATGCTTGCTCAATTGTCAGATACAAGAATTGCGCCCGGTATTGTCAAGAGCTGAGCTACGATATGCTGTGGTTCTCTGGTGAATGTCAACGCGAGGACCGGACGAAGAGACTCTCACGCCCGACTATTCACGTCTCTGCGATGAACAGATAGAGATAGAAGCAGTAATTGTTGTTGCTGAGTCGAAGGCTGGCGACCGAGTACGAGAAGCAGTGTTGTCTTGCCAGGCAGCAGGGCCGAGCGAGCTGAGGAGAGAATTAACTAACTTAACTAGCTAGATCGTCGCAAGCAGACAGGGGTTATAAATATCGACCTGCCGAAACGCTCACACGGGGCGAACACAAGACGAGCACACAACAGGAGGTAAAAAGGACGACAGAGGGGATGAGGAGAAGCCGGAGACTTGATATATCAGAAAGAGCAAAAGGACAAATCGAAGGTGAGGTTGAAGCCTCATCAGACTTCCTAAACGGGACGAAGGGCGAGAAAAGCTTGGGCCACTCCCGCATGATGACTAAGCCGGGGAAGTTTCGACGACGCTTTTGATATTCCATATCAACGATAGCATTATTATTATTATTATTATTTTTATTATTATTATGATCAACTACATATTATCATCGACGACTTCGACTCCAACTTCGCCTTCGACTTGTACCTTTTGATGGACGGGAAATGATAAAATGCAATCCTGATACGTTGCCGTGATACCGTTCCACAGGTCGATATCGAGATGGAGCTACGGCTCCTCTACCCCTTCCTGGCCGCCCTCCTTGCCATCTTCCTTACCAGCGGCGTCTCCTCCGCGGCGCATACCTCCAACTGGGCAGTGCTAGTGTCTACCTCCCGTTTTTGGTTCAACTATCGCCATCTCGCCAATGTGCTATCTCTATATCGGACAGTGAAGCGCCTTGGGATACCAGACTCCCAGATTATCCTTATGCTACCGGACGACATGGCATGTAATCCTCGAAACGCATTCCCCGGGACGGTATATAACAATGCAGATCGTGCGCTGGATCTATACGGAGACAATATAGAAGTTGATTACCGTGGTTATGAGGTCACCGTGGAGAGCTTCATCCGCTTGTTGACTGACAGGCTGGGTGATGATGTGCCGCAGAGCAAAAGGTTGGGCTCGGACGCCGGTAGCAATGTGCTTGTTTACATGACCGGGCACGGTGGTGACCAGTTTCTTAAATTCCAGGATTCGGAGGAAATCGGAGCCTGGGACCTGGCGGACGCGTTTGGGCAGATGTGGGAGAAGAAGCGATACAACAAGTTGCTCTTTATGATTGATACATGCCAGGCGAACACCATGTACACACATCTATATTCCCCGAATATAATCGCTACAGGCTCAAGCGAAGTAGACCAGTCCTCTTATTCCCACCATGCAGACAGCGATGTCGGTGTTGCTGTCATCGACCGCTGGACTTATTATATCCTAGAATTCCTCGAAACACAAGTCACCAGTGCGAACTCCAAGCGTACCCTAGGCGACTTGTTTGATTCCTACGATGAGTCAAAGATCCATTCCCAGCCTGGGGTAAGATGGGATCTATTCCCTGGTGGTGAAGCAGAGGGTAGACTGAGAACCGTCATGGACTTCTTCGGTAATGTTCAGGAAGTGGAAGTTGAAGCAGGCAGCAGTGTGAATAACACTGAGCATTCGGTCAAGGAAGACCTTGTGGCCATTGCCAAGTTAGTAGAACAATGGAAAGAGATGGAGAAAGAACACCTGGAAAATACCACTGACCCCTCTTCTGTGGGTCAAAAAAAGCCTACCTTGCCATCACAAACAGGCTCCCCTATTCATAAACTGGCTGGACCGATGAAAGTGCGTGACGCCGATGATTGGAGCAAACATATCATTGGTTTATCACTTTTGTTTGGGATAGGGGGCGTGTGGTTTGCTGGGTCTCTTCGGGGAAGGTCATAACACAGGCCCTAAAAATTTCTACGTCTCTAATTTGTAGTGCGTTTTCTTTTCACTCGAGCTTAGATTATATCCCCTTTACATTGGTAATACAAGATTCGGCCCAGCGCTTGGGCAATATTGCTACCCTGCAGAGTTATGCACATAAAGATTTATTTAACCATAATTTAAAAGAATATGCCGTTCATTATTCGCTTGCTTATCATGAGCCCCGTACAATTTAGACCAGTATATACATCAAGAGTCAACAAAAATTTCCAAAAAAAAAAAAAAAAAAAAAAAAAAAACAAATAAAAAATAAATAAAAAATAAAAATAAAAATAAAAATAAAAAAATAAAATAAGGTAAAAATAAAGATAAAACAGAACAAAGTGCAAGGAGCGAGCATAGGAAAAGATACAGTAGAGCGAAAAGAGTGTAAACTAGAAGACCCAGTTTAATCTAAGTACAACAGACGAACGTCATCCCAGTTGAGATTTCATAAAATGTCAAAGAAAAATGAAAATTGCGAAGGCAACAAACGGGGGAAAACGTGAAAATAAATGGGAGAGGGGGAATAAGATGCTTTTCAAAAACGCTCCAACGCAGCAAACGAAATAACATAAAACAGTTTCAAGGTATGTAGTATAAAAAGTGAATTAAGAGCACAGTTTGGTTGGTATCATCCAATCACACTCCTGAAGCTAAGAGCCTCAAGAAATGCCCCGAGATCCTCTTTTTGTACTTCAACAACACAATGCTCGAAGCTGTCTATTCGTACTCTGGCGTTGGTCTCATGAACAACCTCTTGGAATGCAATACCGAAACGATTTCGTATCAGGTTCTTGCTGCTGAAGCTGTCCAGCTCCGGCTCCGACTCTGAGTCGGATTCCGTATCTGATTCGGAGGAGTCTGCCTCTTCAGCCAGCTCGTCGTCATCATCTTGCATCTCTTCTCTTCTTTTGGCTCGTCGTTCTTCTCTCTCAGCCCTTTTCTTTTCTCGTGCTTCTTTCTTCTTCCGTTGTTCTTCGCGTCGTTTGGCCATAGCTGTAAAGTCAATGACACCACCGCCTCCACCTGTTCCGACTACAACATAGACGTTTCGGTCTTCATCCAGACCAGCAAGAACCAGTGGCGTGCCAGCTGCTCGTCTTTTCCCAATCTTCATCCCAGGTCCTTTTTCCTTCTCTTGTATACGGACGGCCTCACCGATCCACAATGCCAGCTTTGTAAGTGCACCTGGGTTTGTAAAGAGCTTCACATCAGGCCCTTCCTTCACCACAGCAATGCGAAAAGCACGAAGATGGCGAATTTGATGTTTCGAGAGAAGAGCAGTCCCCGTTCGTAAGATCGCTCGGTGGAGGTGTTGAGCTAAGGGGATTGCCGTGAGGAGTTGCGTAGGTGAATCTGAAGTGGAAGCCAGGGCGTCATATGCACTCCAAAACCGAGAGTGCACATTTGCACTATCGGTTCCCAACTTGGCTGCCTGAGTTGCACCAGCCAACACTTCGCCAGAATGAGAAGAAAAGGCCTGGGAAACAGTTGTAGATGGACCTAAGGAGCCTACCTCGAGTATAGACCCCAGTATCACGCCAACATCTGTAGCGGATAGACAGGCCTTCCATCCCCAGCAACGAGCAAAACCCCATCCTTCGCGTGATCCTGAACGTCCGCCAGAAGACGCAGGAGGGACCAGCCCTTCCATGCCGTACATGGGAGCATATTGAAGCATCTTCTGGCGTAAGTCACGTTTCAAGTCCATATCCATATGGGTATAATTTTGTTGGCACTGTGTTAAGCTGACGCCCATTTTTGCCAGCAGCTTTCTTAGCCGTTTTCGTCCGGTTTCATTCCAAACATGCAGCCGAGGGGCAAGATATGGACTATGCAGCATGCTGTCATAGAGTGACCAGTGTCGCAATAATAAGAGACGGGGTTCTGGGGAGAGTAGAATAGAGGTGTCGGTTGGTGACCGCGCGTTCGTAGGTATGACCCCATTTAGTTCGCTTCTTAGTGCCTCTCGACCAGCATCGTTGTCATCTGGGGGGTTTAGACGACGAACTTCGTCTCGTAATATCTGTCGGATGCGTTCTCCTCTTTGCCCGCCCCATCCAGCTGAGCCACCTGATTCGGAAGCATCTGATATGCCCACACCGGACATTGTTCGTCCAGAGAGTTCCAGACTCGAAACGCCAACAATTGCAAGCCATAACAGGTCATTGTCGTCACGGCCAAGCTCAGATGCGAGAGAATATAGTAAGGACGAGATAGGCTCGGAGTATGATGTGCCAAGAGAATAGTAGGCTTGAAGAACAGACTCATGTTTTCGTTTGAGTCGGATTAAACGTTTTCGTAGTGTACGTGTCGAAGGTTCTTTGGGTAGGATGAGAGATGGAGTATCAGAAACTGGTGAACTGGATCGAGACGATTGGGAGGAGTCGTGTCTTCCCTCTCTCAGTCTTAGGGGTGAAGCAATTGAAGACCCCTACTAAAGTGTTAGGAGGCCAGCTTAAGCAAGTAGTGCAGAAAACTTACCGAATTACTCCTTCGTCGTTGGGCTGGGCGACCATCTTCATCTTCAGATGCAGCGATATCACCATCATACCGGCCCGACCAAGATTTCCTCTTCTTACCCTGTGTTTGTATCTCCTCATCTGATGTAGCATCATCGTCGTCGTCACTATCTTCCTCACCAACTTCAGGAAGAGTCTCGAGAGTATAGTAGGCTTCACGTTCAACGGCAAGTTCCTCGTCAATGTCACCATCATCAAAGGCGATAATGCCTCCCTTGCCTGGTCTGTACATATCGGTCAAGCGGCCCCTATCTACTCCGTCAACGCCCGCTATAGCATGGGTATCAGATCCTCTCGGCGTGGCTGGTTCACCCATTCCTCCAAAAACGTTCGTCAAATTCCACGGTCTTCGCGCGTCGATGACCCAGACTTCGATTCCTCCCATGTTCCCCGGCTCATCCTTATTCACATCTAGACCCAATGTCTCACACAGATCAACCAGGCCACCCACGCCTAAACACACCACAACCCCTCCACTCCCACCGTTCGATGTATGCATTGGGTGCACGAGTTCCGCGCCAGCTTGAGAAAGGTCGCCATATCCGGCGATAGGCTGTATTTTGTGAGGTATATAGTCCCTTTTCAGTAGCGCTGTGAGGATTCGACAGGCACATAGAGCATCTGGCTCCAACGCCACGAGGATTAAAACTGGAGGAGATAATGGATTATGCGACCTGAGCAGCTGCTGGTAGAGATGAGAAATGAGGCTCCGAGGGAGATACATTGCAGCTTAGTGCACGAAAAGGGTCTTCGTCTGTATAGCAGCGTGTTCTTGGTGCATCTCCTCCTTATCAAGCCTGGGTACGGTGGTTGATGTCGACGGTGGTGTGTATGAACGTCTCTCTCTCTCTCTACTTGAGATCCAAACTAAACGCGACTGCCCAGGCACAAAGTGTTTTGCACCGCGTCAAACGCTAAAAGAGATCTTTAAGGTTTCGTAATTACGTTACGGTTAACTAAACTTAGTCATCTGTATTGTGTTGCTTAGTCATGTTTGCTTATATAATATAATTGCGGGACGGGCCGAGAGCCGAACCTCGGCTTAGGTACCTCCTCTGTTCAGGCCAAGATGCATCAATCAATATACTTAGGCATCGCATGGATTCTAGGGCCTCAGGCTATATAGATGCGGGGCTTACTCGGGTCAATGTAGATTTGACAAAGTTGATAGTAATACTATTAGAATGGAAGTTGTTTTCTTATGGTACGGATGGCTCCAGGATTCTTAACGAAATGTTTGTCCTTCCATTCCTGCTCCAAGTATTGCCAACACATCGCGACAGTCTATATAACTAATGAACACAAAATACAACCTCTTAGACGCCTTCGTAATCATTTCGTACCCTAAGTCGGGGGATTTATTTACTTTTCACCGGCTGATGCTTTTGTTCAGGCTCCCATTTCAAAATTGAGTATTCGATATCCCAAGACCCTATTATGACTTTCGAGCGGATTTGTTCCTTGAATCCGTGACGTTTATACAGACTATAAGCCGCAGTTGAGGATTCAACCCAAAGGGGGAGCATCATTTGCTTGGATAGCTGGATTCCCCAGTTTACCAGAGAGCCACCAATCCCTTTGTGCTGGTGTTCTGGTGAAACGAAGAGAATCGAGAGTTCTATATTCGCGAGTTAGGCAGAATTTTTGAATAAAAAGATATCTAGACTTACGAATGTGTGGCTCTTTAATAAACCTCATTTTTCTATCCATCACATCATGGATAACCGTAACTGCAATCCGTCGTTCTTCCGGGTCATCCAGCCATTTGAAGCTTTCCGGCTCCAGGTCAGTTCGCTTTAAGTCTTCAGCAGAGTAGTTCGGATTGAGCCTGTAAAGCGCAGCTCCCAGAATTGTCGGGCTGTTTCCGATTCCGTTGCCGTTCCCATTTACACTCCCATTTCCGTTGCTTTTTGCGTGGCTGCTCGGGACCTCATCTGCATCAATGACCTTCAGCCACAGAGCACCACCCCAGAATTCTGGCTCATGGCAAGTGTATTTCTTTTTACACCGCTCTCGATTTAGAGGGGTATCTTTTCCATTGACGAATTGGCAGAATTGCTCGGACGCAAAGGCTTTGAATTGGACCTCAACGAGTTGGTCCCAGTCTGCATCAGTGACTCGGGTAATAACCAAACGAACCATAATGTAGAAAAAAAATTCGTCCTTGTTAAACAATCCTAACTCAATGCAAATGGGCACCCTTTCTTAATTAGTCAAACATAAAATGCTGGTAGGATATGGTATCGGATTCTGAGTTCAAGCAAGCTAAGTCTTCTCTTGCTCACTGTCAAATTTGCCACAAGCAGTGACTGATAACGATGCGAGTCTAAACCACAGAGGGAGATAGTCTTACTTTATCCTTTATCATGTCCAATCGAAGTCGGCTCTCTGTAGGATGCCTTGGTTGTGGTTGGAATTAAGGGGCTGTAAAGTTATGAAAGCTAAGAGTGGAGGAAAAAATGGCTCGTTAGTTCGTACCCTAAACTAACGGCTGGGTAACTCTCTGTTAGCTAATTTTAGTAATCTCCGCTTAATTCCCTGCATGTACAATTTATGGCCAAAGCAATGACAGATTTCTAAGATGACTAGTAACTCAAGAGGACTAAGGAGGACACCTACCTGAGCATAGAGTCTGATGCAGAAGCGTGGGTGTGGCTGCCTGAGAGATAAGGCTAACCCGCCTACTATATACGTAACGATGGATAGTTGATTGGTATTTCGACCTGCCTATGAGGGTTCTGTTATTATTTATGCGTACCCGAAGCATCGTCATTCAGCATGGGACTCGGCAAAGGGTACCATGTCTCCCAAGCTGTCGGGTGATCGCCTGAAATTATCTCTGATTAACTTCCTGTTCAGGAGAAGGACGGTAGGGGTGGCCATATGTGTATCATGTCGTGGATGATTGCTATCTGCGCAAATGCATCCCAAAGTGTTGACGAGGGAGCGTGCCGTGTTATTGAAGGGAGAGAATGTTTAAGTCTAAAAAATGTGCCTTGATTGCATCATGCCATAATTTCAAGTAACCTTGCAGAGTACTCTACAGAAACACTCGAGATCCAACGCCTGATACCGACTCCGTCACCTCATGCTACCCTCTACCACATACAGATCATGCCAGATGCATATTTTCATAATTGCTCATTTCAAAGCTTTCATGTTCAACTGTCCAACCCCGGGTCTCCCGAATTATCATCTGCTGTGATTCGTGACTTTCAATCGAGGGAGCTTCCCCGCGGTTGCGGGTATGTGATAGAGTTCTTGTTCCGGAGGCATCATTCCGGAAATCTGCCTGGGAAGTGCCTATTATCTTCCCGAACTCGTTGGGAAAGTTAGGGTCAGTCTTGGAACTGGACCCAGAATTATATGAAGGGTACCTGCTGGTCCTTTTGTGACTTCCCTGGCCCCATCCAGTGTTGAAGGCAATGAAAAATGGCTTTAGGCAGGGTATAGTGGCCGCCATTATACTGTAATGTAAGAGTATTTCCGTCCATATGACGTATGACACCATTGAAATTGTTGGGTCGCGTAGATCTACTACGCCATTTATTGTCGTGAGTCGAAATATAGAAAATCCTACCACGCTAATTTCGACAGACACCAACAGTTAACTTTGGCAAATGTAATCCAATCGTGGTTGACACTTACGGGAGTCTGCAGGCAAAAGCGCCCGCTATAACGAATTTTCGGCTCATCACCATCTGCAATCCCCAGATGAGATATACCAACATTCCAAACATCATGAGCTCTGATAAAACGTCAAACGCAGTGATAATTTGCCAACGTAATTCCTGGATATCGAAAAGCGTTGTTAGCAGGATATGACATTGGGAAGATCTAGGGCAGCAGTTTACACTAACGATATGATGGCACTTATCGCTCAATATCCAGGGGTTTGAAATGTCACATTTCATGGACATGGCGAATGTAGCAGCCATTCCCCATAGCCCTATGAAAAGTGCAATTGCGGCACACCCACGTTTGTATAGAGTGTCACGCCCCAACCTGTATAGGAGCAGACCAACGGCGGCTTTGGCACATGAATATGCCAAAATGAAGAGTATATCGCTGATATAGAGAGTCTGGTAGATGGAGTCAGCTTCACGTTTCACTGTAACCGTTAGAGAATGGTAAAATTGAGGTAAAAGTCATACCTGTTCAGCGGTATTTATGTCAGTCGGGCGTAAGTGTTCTTTCGCTTTTCCTACTCCCTGGCTGACCGCTTTCAGTAACACACCGACATGAACAATGCCTAACATCTATAGTATTTTAGCTAGAATTAGTCAGGCCAGGCCAGAAGAGCTCAGAAGTCAGAATAGCATACTGATCCTATCCCTGCCACCAAATCGTCCAGTCCAAAAGGGCCATTGATATCTGAACGTATGTATATCCGGATGAAGAAGCACAACACCATCCACGACATCAGAAGTGTTGAGACAATAACGATATGTCCACTTTGGTCGGTATCAGTGACATGGTGGGCGCGGTGACCATCTGGGACGCTAAATGGGCTCTCCATTAAGTTGTCGGCTCGTAATCATCAATAAACAAAGGAACATTGATTCTCAAGCCCTGGAATGCTGTGCAAATGTTGGACTTGAAATCCGAAATATTGTCCCGTGGCATGAAGTTATATTCTGGAGATATTCTGGAGAAAACCAAGCAAGCGATGAAACGCCAACTGATATCACCAAGCTATGGTTATCAGAAAGAACGATATGAGAGACTCCATAAAAGAAGCGCACTGGTAAATGCGTTACTCTGTATATATGATCTGTAAATTCAAGTCACTTAGCGGAGACCACGGGCGAATAGGAGCAGTGTAAAAGTTCCGTAACGAATGCAGTCTTCTTGTTCGGGGATGCAGGGACTTGATGGCAAGACGAAAATGCAAAAGGTCAGCCAGAGGGAGCAATGACTCGCGGTATTTTTCGAGAGCGCAGACGTTCAACTATTCCCGGTGCTCTGGTCCGGGCAGAGTCCTAATGAAAAAAAAAATAAACCCTTGTACGCCTTGATTTTCGTCCCCTGCCCAAGTGCACATCGGTATCCAGGATGCAATGAAATTAAATAATATCTAAATATGCTCATGCCAGAGCCCGGAGGCTGGGGGCCGTTGCGAATATGTGCTCCACCAACATCAGAAATGAACGATCACATCAGAGATGGTTGAAACAAGCACACATTAATTGGGAAGACATGGGCAGTGAGTCGAGTGGATTCGTCGAGATGACGCATATTTCAGATATGGCTTGTTAATTGGAGAGAAGGGCAACGTCGGAAAGGATCCTGTCCGTGCTACAGGGCGCCGGGGAGTTGAGACCCTACATTAACACAGTGTTATGCATGTATGTGCGTAGGGAAAAATACCTTACGTTGCACATTGGTAGGGAGTATGATAGAGTAATGCAGCAAGGGCCCAACAAGGGGAAAGAAGGCCACTCAAAGTGTCGTGGACAAGAAGGTGATCTTTCCCTGTGATACCAGGCGAATGTGCCACGATATCCCTAGGCGTAACAATCATCGCACCAAGGGATTTCCAACCGAAAGCGTTGGCTGTACATAACTAGTTACCCGATAGTTCTGGCTTGGGAAAAGATGGCGAGACGGATTGGCGTTTTTGTGTGCCATCAGACAAAGAAAGACGATCAACAAAGCCGGATGGCCTGTAACCAGAAGTCAGGAGCATTGAGCCGAAACCTAAATAAACCGTTATTTAAGCTTAAGACATACATGACGGAGATGGAGTTGCTCGGTCGTACTTACGCGGACCTCACGAAGGGGTCAGGTCACAAGTTTGACCAGTCCAGGCCATCAACATATTGTTATAGCCCAACTTCCGCCACCGTAGTTAACTAAGAGCGTGGAAATAGGGCCATTCATTCTCTAGCGGGGCTTCTGCTTTCCAGCGGAGGAGCTTGACATCTCGTGCAGATAACAGACGGTGACGACGCTTAAATCACCTTCATAGCAGCAGGAAGGTCGAAATATACACCCTGAGCGTTCCGGGACAGCGTGCGGATTCCGGGCCTCGCAGTCCTGTCAGTAATGATGGCGTCTTTCATTGGCAGGCCGACCTCGTACGAGTTCGAGATCCTGGTAATTAGTTGGTTAAACCAACGACAGCACAGAGATGCCAGTGGATCGTTACATCGTTATGCCTGGCAGCAAGCCCCCTAGTTATAGTCCTCCGCTGGTATAGCACCAGACGAGCAAGAAAGACTCAGCGCAGCCTGCAAAAGCTCCTCAAGCTTTTCTTTCAGCCAAAGCTTCTGGCCCCGGCTCTGCCGTTCATTGGCACAGACTGACGCCGTGTCTCTGGGCGAGGGAGACCGCAGATGTTGGTTGCAGTGGAACATGCCCTGCATGGCCTTGATATACCCAGTCCTTTGCTGGTGGCATGTCTTCCCCGGTTCACCTGATTGACAGTGATTGTTGCCGTTGTATCCTTGCTCAATTTTGATACTCGGGGTCACCGTAAAGCCATGGGTGCGGTATAGTTATCCTGCCTGACCCCCCTTGCGAGCAGGAGCCTGTATGTGTAGCTGCATGTATGTATATACCCGGACCATCCAGCGAGCCTGCCGCCCCGGAGACCAGCAGAGAGCTCTCCGTCTTCCCTGCTCAGCCCAGAAGGGAGAACATGTCCATTTGCTCTGAAAGACCCCCCCCCCCCCCCCCCCCCCCCCCCCGGGGAAAAAAAATGGCCCCCCAAAGAAAAACCCCGGGTGTCGTTTCGTCCGGCATCTGTACGGCGGGCGGGCTTTGTGCGAGGTTCCCGCAGCGCTCTCCTGGCCTCCCTCTTAAAGGACGGCCGCCCCCAGGCCCTCTGTCTTGCGCTCCCGTTCCTGCTTCCGCCTGCCACCCATCAGCAGTGTCGAGCAGGCCGTCGCCATGGGATTCAAGTCGGAGATCAAGCATGACCTATCCTCAGAGGCCAACAGCCCAGCGGTCGAGGAGGCCGGCGAGAGCCTCTCCTCGATGCGCGGCGGAACGCTCCAGGACAAACGCGACATGTATCGAATCGGCAACAGTCAGGAGTTGAACGTAGGCGACTCTTCTTTGCCGTCTTCTTTGAATAACTGGCTAATTGTCTCCCTGTAGAGGAACTTTCGATTTGTGTCTGTCTTGGGATTCGCAGCTGTGCTGATGTGTACGTGGGAGGTTGTCATGATGTACGTCCAACAACACTGCGAGATGAAGGGGAAATGCACACAACCATGGACTATGAGAAGCTGATGTCGCCCGTCTGTATACCAGAGCGAGCACTACTGGTCTAGTAAACGGAGGGCTGAGTGGCATGATCTACACCTACATCGGCGGGCTGTTTGGCTTCTCGTTTGTGATTCTGTCCATGGCCGAGATGGCTTCGATGTGAGTCTTCAACGGGCCTCCCTCCAGGCCAGGCCGCAGGTAGAGGGCATGCTCACCATATACTCGCTTCTACAGGGCTCCAACGTCTGGAGGACAGTACCATTGGGTCTCTGAATTCGCGCCGGCCAGCAGCCAGAGGTTCCTGAGCTATGTGACCGGCTGGGTCTGCGTCCTCGGCTGGCATACGGGCATTGCGGGCTGCTCCTATACAGTTGCGAACATGCTCGTCGGCCTTATTGCAATAAACAACCCAGGCTATCAACCTGAGCGGTGGCATGGTACTCTGCTGATTATTGCCATAGCCCTCGTGGCTATAGTCTTCAATACCTTCTTTGCACAGAAGCTGCCTTTCATCGAGGGGGTCATCCTCCTCGTCCATGTATTCGGATTCTTCGCGGTCCTGATCCCTCTCTGGGTCCTGGCTCCCTTGAATTCATCTGAGGATGTCTTCCTGAATGTGGTCGACCGGGGGGGATGGGGAAATAATGGCCTCGCCTGTCTTGTCGGATTAGGTGCCCCCATCTATGCCCTTATTGGTATTGAACATATATTCCTTTGAAATGGCACGCAAATCACTAATCTGAATGTATAGGGCCTGATTCCGCCGTTCATATGTGTACGCCTTCTCTTCCTACCTTCTATTACACCATTGAAAAAACCGACTCATGTTGACTGACCCCCTGGTATTAGCCGAAGAAATCAAGGATGCTTCCCGAGTATTACCCCTGAGCATGCTTTGGACCCTCATTTTGAACGGAACCACCGGTTTGATTATGCTCATCACATACGCCTTTTGTGTGTATGACATCGATGCAGTCCTCAAAGACCAGACCGGCTTCCCCTTTATTTCCGTCTTCTTGCATGCTACCCAGTCTGTTAGGGCAACAACAGCAATGACATCCCTCATATTGGTCCTTCAGGCCTGTTCAGCCATCAGCAATGTTGCCACTACTTCCCGCCAGCTCTATGCATTCGCCCGTGACGGTGGCATTCCTTTCCCTTCATTTTTTGCCAAGGTAACTATGGCTTCACTCTCCCGTGGCATCCGAATGCGGGCACGAAGCTCTATATATCATCGCACCGCTGACCATAATTACCGTATAGATAGATAAACGCTTCGTCGTCCCTCTCAACTCTCTCTGTGTCAGCTTCTTCATCGTCTGCCTGCTATCCCTGATAAACATCGGGTCAACAGTTGCGTTCCAGGCCATCATATCGCTTGGTACTGCCTCGCTTCTGTCGTCGTACATTATCTCCATCGCCTGCGTTCGCCTCAGGCGCTGGCGCGGTGAGCCACTTCCACCAGCTAGATGGAGTATGGGCCGGTGGTCCAGCACAGTTGAGACCATGGCGATACTCTTCCTTCTCATCGCCTTTAGTTTCTCATTCTTCCCCTTGGCTAGCAAAGTTGACGTGACAACTATGAATTGGAGCTGTGCCATTTTTGGAGGAGTGGTCATGTTCTCTCTGATCTATTACGTCCTGCATGCCAGGCATGTCTATAAGGGACCAGTCACGCGAATAAGGCCCTGGGCAGAAGCAGCTCGAATCGAATAATCGAGTGTAAGGTTGCTGCTCCTTCTATCACTCCTTTAGCCTCTTCCTTCGCGCAGATACCAAGTTAATCCCCGTGGCTTAGCCATTTAATTCATGAGCTTGAGGAGACTAGACTTGCATGCACGAGATTTATGTAAATAAATGGACCCCCCATAATGATGATGGATGATGATCTCTTTGCTTGTATGTACATAGAAAGTCGTTGTTTAGCTAAATAAAAAAAAACTACACCGGCAGCTCACCCAAGATTCCAGCTTGGCAACGATTTTCAACTCCCGCTCTTAAACGGAGAAATGGTCGAGTACCTGGTTGACGAGGGGGCTACGATAGTCAGAATGCGAAGGATCAGGAGCGGCGTAGACTGAGGCTAAGCCTTGCCCGATACTTGGTGATTGGTTACCTACGAACTGAGCTGTTGGCTTTTGACTCATACAGGTCCAGGGGTTGATTCAATACAAAAACCCTGAGGCCACGCAACGCTGCCAGACATCGCCATAATCTTCCCCCAGAAATCCTGATTTCGTTCACAAGCAAGCGTCCCAGCAATCATGGATTTCGATCTCCTATATGACCGGCCTGGGGGCGAACCGTACCTGACTATACCCGGGCACCCAAACATTATCATCACTCCTCCACGGATCGAGGATGCCAGTGATCTCATCAGTATCCTCAACAATTTCGAGGTAGCAATATGGCTGCAAGGCCCTCCATACCCATACCCCGTGGAGGAGGCAAGGCAATACCTGAGGACAGTCAGCATACCCAGCTCGGTGCAAATTAGAAAGGAAATAGAAGCACACAACAGTAGTATTAACGGAGGCGGACACGGAAACGAGACAACCAACCATTTCCTGAGCGGCTGTCCAGTGACTTCAATTCGAGAGGTAGACCCAGAAACTGGCAAGGAATCCCTTATAGGCTGTATAGGTATAAGGAGAAATGACTTCTACGAGATCGAGGATGATGCAGTGCGAGAGGCAGAATTTGAAGCCAATGCTGCAAAGAAAGCTGGAGATGGAAGCATAATATGGGCAATGGGGAGTAAGTCTCTGCTTCTTTATAAGCCCCCAGATAGGCCAACCATTGTTGGAGTTATGGCTGATAAAAATGGTGCAGACTTCCTTAGCCCATCCCATAAAGGACGCGGTATCACGACAATGGCAGCGAAGACTGTGATTGACTGGGGCAGGAAGCATATGAACATCAAGGAAGTCCGAGCCTCGATGTTTGATGGGAATATAGCCAGCCAAAGAGTGTATGAGAAGATCGGTTTCAAGCATATATCTACCAGAAAGGACGCCCTGACGAGAGCTGAAGTAAAAGGGGGTGGAAAAATAACGATTCACATTCTTACTTCGAAAAAACAGTGACGGGTGGGCTGCATTTCATTAGCTGTATCGTACATATGGGGAATCTATTGCTCAATGTACTTCAAGAATTAGGCTCGGTTCGCTGAAAATACAAAATCTAGGAGCAGAGATACATGGAGTGAAACAAAATTTGATATAAAGGGTATATATATATATATATATATATATATATATGTATAATGTGATAATGTCTGTGAAAGATACATATTAGTAACGGGGTTGCTAGTTGTGTTCATATTCGGGGATTCTGACCTTGAAATAATCTGGAATTAAGCATCTGTACTTGAACTGGCTTAGTAGCTGGCTAAATACACTCGGGTATTAGATTCCTGAAAAACTGTGAATGCGCATACGCTTGCTGGATGTATGTGCATGTATATATGGCCGTCAAAGTGAGAGACGATACAAGGCTCCGGGTCACGATAGGCAGTCTCCCGAAGCAAGTCGTTGAGAGAAAGCTTACATTCCACGAAATTATAATTCAGAGGCTCGTGACTTGCTGAAAAAATTGCAGGTCGTATCCTTATATGGACATCAAAGTAGCGAGGACACCACTTGAAACGTATGTCCTTATGAAGGTAGGTTCCATATGAAGTTCAAATTAGCTCCTTCGAAACCGGACCAAGCCTGGTTGTTACCGTCTCCAAAGGGTGCCATTGAAGGATCAAAGGGCAATGATAACCAGTCATCGGCACTGATGTCATTTAATGAAGAGATCGGATCCTCAAAGACAGGATTATTAGAAACATCCATGGAGGAATTCATAGGGGCAGAGCCAACTCCTTCGGGAGAATACTGTACTTGAGTTTGCTGTAGAGGATGGGGTAATTGCTGCTGCTGCTGCTGCTGCTGCTGTGGTTGTTGTGGTGATGCTTGCAAACCCTGGGTTGCAGGCGAAGCATTCTGGTTCTTTGGCAAGGGAGTAACAGAAGAAGGGCGAGTTGTCGACCGGCTGACTTTTGGATTCTTATTTGATAGCACAAAGCTTCTTCGTAGTCGTGAGAGCAGAGAGTCTAGCAGTGTTGCATATCGGGAGGCTAAATGAATGTCATCTAGTGAACTCGATCGCAGAGCCTGGATACTCTTTGTCAAGATATCAAGAGACTCTTGAAGTTTGGCATTACGCACACCTAAACTTAGGGCTTTGAGAAGGAATATTGACGAGCTTGTGATGCGTAGGAATATTCTGACTGGCGAGAATCGAAGAGCACCGTTTTCGGCGAGCGTGGTGACTTTTTGTAATAAGTTGCATGAGCCGTCAATCACTTCTTGTATGAATTCATAGTCAATTTCGTCCATGTTTGCCTGGCGAACGTCATCCATAACAACGTCGGGGTCTGATTCATTGAGAACACGCTCCACGACCGCTTGCATTCCGATGGAATTGGTGTAGACTCTAACAAACTGATACTCAATGAATATCATATCAACGAAAGGCCGTGAGAGGTCTATGTATATATACTGTTAGCGGGGCAGGGAAGATATGAAGTGCGCCACACTTACGTTTAGAGTCCAGATGCTTCTGCCGCCATTGAGATAGTAATGGGCGGAAGTGATCTAGAAGCCCAATATACCGGCCACTATGCAACTGTTGTCGTGTAAATGTTGCAGAGGGGAAGAACATGTCCGTAACGGATTTTGCCAACTTCGTCAACTCGATCCACGAGTTCATAAAAGTCTGCCACTCGTCAATACCAGTATTGAGCGACGATGGGGCAACTATGGAATGGTTCAGGCTTTGCGGCATTAGGGACATGCACCCCAGCCTGGATGCTAGCTGATTGATAAACACGTAAAGCAGCTGGCGTATACGATGGCGAGGGAAATTCATGGTTTCTTCAACTGGGAAACCGTGGTGTTCTCCTTCCGGGCTCGATATAAGGCTTTTAGCCCTTGAATCGTCCGTATCGAAGATTCCAAGTTCATGTGCTAGAGTTAAGCCAGAACCAAGCAACATCCATGACATTCGATCCGAACGGCGTGCAGGCTCAATGACATCCTCCAGCCATCTGCTTGATGCGGACACAGAGGAGTCCGGACTTGTCGAGTCATGGTGTTCTGGAGTATTGTCCATCATCAAATCTGAGTCCCATCCATCACTCTCGGGTGGGAAATGTAGAGACCGGGGATGCCATTCTGACATTACTAATAGGGCCTCGATTGTCCCAACAGTGCGAGTCTTGGCCTTGGAGCCTTTCTCCTGCCCGAGCATCACGCGCATAATTAGATGTTGACAGTGCTGCCAGAGCCTTTGGTGGATGAAGAAGCCTCGGGACGCTCCGCCCACGCCGGGTAGGGTATGGTATCGGGATGAAATCATGAGAATAGTGCAACATAGAACAGGCTCCTGGGAGATGAGCCAGTAGTGATTTCTATGATGGGAGTAGAAATGGGAAAGAATGGGAGATAAAGGAGCCATATTCTTGAAGAACCTGAGAACAGTCAGTTAGATAGTCATAGCTAAAAAAAAAAAAAAGGACTGCGGAGCAGGGTAATGACATACATATCAACATAAGTCACTGCCTCTCGGGATGAGAACCAGCCCATCTTAACAAAACGGCACTGATCCCAAACAGCCAATACGTCTGGTTCGACGTGAGAGAGCTGCGTCGGGTCCGATGTGGGAAAACCTCCATACGAGATAGTTGATGTTGGCGTATCGTAGGTGCGTACTCCTGCATGGGACTGTGTCTTTTGATGTTGCGAGTAGGGGCGTTCCTGTCCTGTACCGGTACCTGCACCAGCACTACCGTTAACATCATCCCCAGTACCACCTTCTTTCGATATGGATGGCCGCCGATCAGTAGATTCGACATCGATCATTTCATTGTCCTGCTCCTGTGCAGCAGCTTGGAAGAGAATGTTCAACGCATCGTTCCCACTCGACACGACAGTTCGCATGACTGAAGTATGCAGTCCATGGGAACTACTTGACTGTGCACCGGCATGAAGACGATCCGATGAGCTACCTCGATAATCGCGTCTATGGACATTATTCGTAGCGGAAGAGGTCAAGACAGGTGACAAACTGCCGGTGCTGCTCATGTTAGCCGGTGTAGCAGGCGCAGTGCGGCCGACGGGGTCAAAATGCATGCTTGTATGTCCGCTAGCTGTGCTGGTATTGGAATTGGGAGCCCCCCCAGTCGCACCGGGTATGTTGTGAGCATGGTGCCCCGTTGAGGAGGGTGTGTCCCCAGCATTCGATACGGAGTAGAGCCCATCATGAGCCGATTGGTTCACCTGGTTGGCTTCCTCCGTATCCGCATCAGCACCGGCTATTTGCCCTGCGCCGGCATTTGCAGCGTTTGTAGTGGTAGCGGCAGTGGTAGTGGAGAAAGTGGCTGACGTCTCCGGTGCGGATGTGTTCGTGGTGGAATCTAATATAGAAGATTCAAGATGAGCGTCAGCCAAATGCTCCATACATGTACGCAGCATTATCCCCCAAACCCCAGCTGCACGACATTAAGATGCGCGTTATGAGTCCCGCCTGTCCGCCCAACTCCCGCCATTTATCCGCCCTCCGGCGGCAGAAAAGAGAAAAAGAAACAAAACAAAGCAAAAAACAAAAAAACCTGGGCGGAACGGCGGAAGGCGGGGAGGAAGGCGGGGAGGAGTGGCAGTAAACAGCAGCAGGTGTAATAATTACCCTTCTTCTTTTTGCGCGCCCAGGCCCGGTCCTCGCTGAACTGGCAGTTCCGCTGCTCTCTGCGACATCGCAGACACGGCGGGCCTGGCGGAATCCCGCGATCGTTGTTCCCGCCGAGCTCGCACTTCGCCTTGCGCTGACGGCAGGACATGCAGGCCTTATAAGTGCGCAAGAACTCTCTCCGGCTCGACGCCCGGCTCCATGTTGGCCGTTCGACCTCTGCACCCTCCATGCCTCACGTCTGGCCGTCCCGGCTCTCTCCCGGCTCGTCTGCTGTGGCTCCCTCTCTCTCTGTGGCGCCCGTTTTTTCGTCTGCCTTCGGCCTGAATCTTCTTTTCTCGTCCGCTCGCTCGGGGGGTCGGCGTTCGTGCAGTTACGTGATGTGGTGTCGCCGTGCCTCAGCCCAGGTAACGACAGACATGGCGATGCTGGTGCTGGTGAGGTTGGCGATGCGAGGAGAGTGCAGTTGCTGACGCGCGCTACCGGCCTCAAACGTCCCAGCGCTCCCCCTTGGGCGGCTTTCCTTGCTTGATCGGGGACTCACTCTGTGGGGGAAACGGCCGCAAGACGCCAGCCGCGGCCTCGGCAAGGACAATCCCGCTGCTAGCCGAGCCAGTCAGACTCAGTCGCTTGGTCAGCAGATTAGGTAATAGTGATAGATTATTAATTTATGACAAAGCAGATTACTAAGCAGGAAAAATCCGGGGAAAGCAAAGAAGCAGGCAAGAAGTTGAATTAGAAGAGGTAAGTAGAAGGGCGGACAGCCTTGCAGCGCAAAGAATAATATGTACAGTGAAAGGAAAGTTGATTAGAAGAGGCCTAGTTGCGGACACGGATGGGGTGAGCCTCCGTGTTGAAGACGAACTTGTCCTTTCCACTACGGCTAATCTGCCAGTCGGCTTCTGCAGAAAAAAGTTAGCCACCTCGAATCTGAACATTATTTGGGAGTAAAAGGCAGTTCCAAGGGAATATCATACCATCGGAGAAAGCCAGGTAGGTGTACTTCAGAGTCTCTGCAAAGAAGAAGCTGGGCTGGCTGTCCGTCTTGGATCCGCCCTTAGCAGCGTTGACATCGCTGATGGAGGAGAAACCGCTGTCCGTCTTTGTGGTTTCGCTGATGGCCACAAAGGCATCCCAGATCCATTGTTGATACTGTTTAGAGCGAGGGGAAATTAGTCGAGAAAGCAACATATGAACCCGTGTGCATAGAATGACGAGTATACATACCTTCTTGTCTCCAGTGACTCGGTAAGCGTAGTAGAAACTCTCGATGACCTCAGGTCTCAAGACATAGCCAGAGCTGTTTATATAAAAGCCAGACTTGGCGAAGAAGGAAGCCTGGTCCCTGGGGACGTTCTTCTCGTCCCAACCCCAGGATTCAGGTCCGATCTTGGTCACTGTGTTGGCATAAGTCTTGTGGCAGCCGTCAACCAGCTTCAGTCCGAATCGGGTGAAGTCAGGTCGGTTTAGCTCTCGTCCGCCGAGGATGAAGTTGCCTCCATCAAAGCAAGCGAGATGCTGGGAGCTCTTGACCAATGCTCCGTTTGCCCAGGCTCCAACAAATGTGGTGTCAGGGTGTAGCAAAGGGGAAGATTTCAAATGTTCAATTGTCGACTGGGCAGCCAGCACCCATCTATATATATATATTTATCAATACTGATTGGTTTGTAATGATACTGGGTGCATGAATTCTTACCTGTCTTTGTATTTTCCAAACGTACTACTGTCGTAGACGTACATCTTGATCAGATATTCGTAAAAGGAATCATCACCACCCTCCCAGCTGGCGCTGGCACGCTCAAACTTGCCGGTCTGGATGTTGATGCTTCCTCCAACAAGACCGGGGAATACCTCGTTCGACTTGGGCTGGGGGTTGAGCAAGTACTCCTCAGCCTTCTGGGCAAGCTTGCCGTACTCTTCCTTGTTGGTCAAGTCAGAGAGCCGCGTCCCTACGGACGAGTCAGTTAGTCGTATGCCATGGAGATGTCACATCGTATCAGATAGAATCTTACACTCAAGAACCAGCGTTCCGACCGTTGCAAGGCCGTTGCTGGTGGCGCCGTCCTACATTAAGCCGTGTCAACCCTGCCATGTCCCATACCATATCAGCCAACGACTTACAGTAATCTGCTTAGGAATGTTCAGGGTGTTTGAGGGAATGCCGGTGGTAGAGTTGAATGAGAATTTAAGGACATCCGCAAGCTCTACAGCTTTCTTGAGCAGGACATCGACTTTTTTGGGCTAGATAGAATAATAGTCAGTGATTTTGAACCTTAAACCCGTAGTTAATGGTGCGCCTCCATAGCTAAGCAACAGTTGGACCTACATCTGCGTTCATAGCTCCTGAATCCTTCAACAGGTCGTAACCAGATATCAAACCCCCTAGGTAGCGGATAGTGGTCTCAAACAAGCTGCAGAGATCGTCTGTCTTGCTGAAATCGATCTTGCTAATATGATCCAGGATCTGGTTCACGACATCTGGCAAGCCCATGATGATGGCAGTCGAAAGCGCATCAACTGGCGTGGCTCCCCAACCGTTCCTAACACATAATAATAAGCATGGAGCGACAAATGGTGATTGCTGTAGATGATGTATGCGTATATAACAAAGGCAAAATAGGGTAATAGAATATCGTACAGTGGGTTGGATCCCCCGTTGGAGACTGGCCGGAGTTCGTCCATTGGGTAAGCGTAAGTCATATAGCCCTTCCACGCATGGCTGAATGCATCTTTGATAGCTTGCGGTTTGTCCTCATCGGCAAGATCGGCAAGGCCCACGAATCGATGCTGGTTCTGATTCATGGTAGGCAGGGCGAGGGAGGAGAGGGCGAGCGAGGAAACGCCCAGGAATGATAGTGACCTCATCTTTGGTTATGTCCGTATGCTCGGCGTCCAGTGGTATAATAAATGAGAGAACGAAAGGACGAAGAAGAAGAAGAAGAAGAAGATAGTAGGATCGCAAAGGAGGGACTCGATGATTATAATATATAGATGCAAAGACGGAAAATAAGAAGAAAGCAACCCACTGTCTTGCTCACCAGGCGGGATATCAGGCTCAACAGCAGCAATCAGATATCATCTCATCCCACAACCCAACTGGGAGATGGAGAAGGGAAGAGCAAGCCGAGGGCCCCTTAAACTCGAGATCCCTTGATCGACATGAAGGTCTTTTTCTTTCTTTTTCTTTTCTTCTTCTTCTGCTACTACTTTGCTTCTCCATCTTCTTCAAATCATAATAATATTACTCCTTATGGGGGTCCCTTTGGGCGTCTCCATGTCCACCAACCCCCGGCAGGAACAGAGCTTCATCCTGGCTCGCTCCTCACCTGGCCATGCAAAGGGAAGAAAGAAAGAAAAAGAAAAACAGGGAGATAATCCCTGGTCAACTAGCGTGTTCGCAGTGGAACTCCCAGATCTGCTTTCCATCACAGATATCACAGGTTGTTGGCTGTTTGTGTTCAACTAGTTAAGCTCCGCGCAGTCGGACCATCAGGAGATCTCAATTTCAGCCACTCTGACAGCCATTTTTTGGATGTACACTCCATGTTTCTTTTCCCTTGCAGCGGTATATACCTCGGAGCAGAAACAATGGTTTTGTTGTCCGTTCCACGAGGTAAGATGTGTGAATATATTGTTCCGAGTGATGGTTGATGCAAGGCAAGGCATCCCGGGCGTGGTGCTCTCACAGAGTTGGTGGTTATGTATTATATTATATCTGCTGCAGTGCTGCCAGGGACGGAAGAGACTGACAGGTACTCCGTCCTCGAGTAGGTATCTCTCGACCACTGCCTCCCTCGTCGCCCACCGTCCTTTCTCACACCGAGCAGCTCGCCTGGCGCGCCGCAAAGCTGGTAGAGCGTCGCACGAAACAGATATCAGACGACCTGGGGACGCATGCCCAACGAAGCGGTTTGTTAGCCATCGTCATCCGCCGCTCATCTCGCCAGGGCTGGCTCCTTTGCCGATGTCACGGCCCCATGGTTACGAGATGAGTTTTTGGGTCTTTGGTGCCGTTTCTTTGCTTTTACCCTCATTTACCCCTGAAAGTGATCAGCAGCTATGGGGGGCAGGGAGGGGAGGACACGCTTCGACAGGTAACAAATAACAGGCGCTTTTCTTTTTCCTCTGCGTTTCTTA
>NW_003456419.1:38648-127970 GCF_000151425.1 Trichophyton rubrum CBS 118892 | reverse complement strand
ATTCGAGCATCACCACCACCAGAAGAGGCGAAGACACCGCACCCAGACTCTCTCCAGGATGGGTGAGAGAAGACTATCTGATAGTTTAACGTGTCCGGCATGGACCTTGACTCGCTGCAGCAGGGTCAACAGACCCATTTTAGGCCCTCCACTACTGCACGCAATTGCTCTGGTCTTAAGCCGCCTGATATACTTATATCGACAGGCCGACTGCCTCCCCAGAGTTTAGCGAGTTATGTATGCGGTCCTCCCCTCCTGGGCTGCCTCTTCAGGCGAGTTGGCCTCTGTTTACCGCTTCCCTGTCCATGACGAGATGAAATCATACTTGTACGGAGCACACGGGCGTGCCCAGGACGGCCGGCCGTTCTCTTCCTCGGCCAGGTGCCGTCTGGAATCACATCTTCACCGTTAATTTCGTCTCCTTTGTTCGTCCTTGCTCTAGCCGAGATGGTTGTGTCGAGCCATTGATCGCCAGTGATCACACGCTTGAATTCCATCACTGTACGTACTGTCAACGAAGCCACGCCTACCTCCAACGCTCTGCCGCTGCTACCGATAGCCATGGCTCCTATGTTGACGGGAGCGTTATACACGCATGCATGCATAGGAAGTTACCCCGCTCATGTCCGGGGAATACTTGACGTAGATGGCTGAGAACAGTGCAGTCGGTCAAAAGAAAAAGGAGCTCTGCCGTCTCCCTACCAACTGCTTGATTCACTAACTACAAAAAGAGGACCTCGGCGGTGGACCCCAGAGGGGGACAAGCAGTGAGGGTGGGAAGCATATGCTTGTATACGGCAATCAAACATATGCATTGAGAAAGGCACGGCCTGGTCTCCGGATCCCGGTTACGGACATCCCTTCCCTCGCCCATACTTTAGGGCCCAGGCGGGAGGTCGACGGGGGGTGCAGACGGGTCTATCAAGTGACTATCATATGCCCGGGCCTTGAGTTTAAGTATACACCTCTTCGTTCTTACCGTCTTTTTGCATACTACTCTATCTTATAGATCTATAGCCGAGGACTCTTTGCCCGGCTGTACGCCCAGCTCATGGAGGTAAAATTGCCGTTGGTACAAAATGCAACTCCAGTTCTTTGACTAATCCCTCTCACGAACTACCAGCGAGTCACACAGAGAAGCTGGGAAAATGGGGGAAAACAGCCTAAGCGGCGGACGAGGGGCTTACACTGTCAAAATGTCTGTCCAACCGGCAGGCCAAAGGGATACCCTCCTCTATCCTGAAGCGTTGTGAGTTCTAACAACCGTCGAACGATCTATCATGTTGGCGTTGCCTTCTTCGGCCGCTTAAGAATAAGTTGTGTAGTTATGGATGTCTCGGATTCAAACCCTTGATTGATCATTAGTTTCTTACTATCAATTGTACTCGAACATAATTCTTAACTTACAGCTGAACATATTTCTTCTCAGCTAGAAGAGAACTATGTTTAATAGTTCCTTTGCGTCTGATTCATATCACCCCCTTCTGTCTAAGAGATACCTCTTTATCGGCGCTGACTCCCCTTAGATTGCGACCCATTCTATGGGTGGTATCTGATCAGTCGCGCCTTAAAGGTAGCAGTGAAGCCTTATGCAGTTGTATGATAGCCGTATTTCAGGCAGATATCATCAGCTAGTTACGACAGACACCCCTTAGTTATCGATATGGACTCTTCATTCAATTTGTTACCGTGGGTAGCAGCTGCGGCTATCAGGCACCATTGGACGTAATCACAAATGCTAGACCGAGATACAGCTCTTTTTTTCTCTTTTTTTTTTTTTTTTTTTTTTGATCATAGGGGTGCTCTTTTTGCCTTATCATTTATTACTTCTATCTATCGTGCTCCGCCAACCCATATTCTCGTTCGTCCTTGCCGAGTGGTTATAGAGGGAGGTACGCGAGGTATTCTGTGCATCATACCTTTTCGACCATAGTACGCCTGAATAGTCTGGAAAGAGTAGTTATCTCGAGGAACTAAGTATGCGCTAGAAACGAGGGTGCAAGGGAGATGGGCTCAAATCAACAACCAGAGGATTCAAATTGTATATTAACTACCGACATATCCCGGCATATAGCATGTACATGGTTATATGTGTGTGCGCGTCATTCTATCTTGTATATCAATAACACTTCTCGCTTCCTCCACTTGGCGGCTAATTGAGGCCAGGCAAGTGCCGCAAAAGCTTAAGTTTCTTATCTTTGAGTAAGTTAAATAAGAAAACTAACCTACCCCACCGACGAAGTTTGCATAGGAGTCATAACTACTGTGCAAGTTCAACCACAGTAGAACAAAAGGGAGTCGAACGGAGGAAGAGAAGAGATAAAAGAGAACGGTCGAGAGGCTTGCCTGCCAGAAATCCTCCTCCTGAAGCCAACAAAGACGCTGCAACTGGACTAATGATGGCGCTGCCATTCCTGCTCTCCCATACACCTGAGTCAAGCTCCACGGAGGGCCTCAGCCTTAGGCAGATCTCGTACTTCGGAAGGGTTCTTATAAAGCCATCGAGCGTTGACTACGCTCTCTCCTTTATCCGGGATAACTTCTCCCTGCTGGATGTCTGCATTGATGCGACAGCTTTCACGGATGTGGCAGACATCGTTGACGTTCTCAACGCTGGAGCAATCCTTGCCTTTGTAACGCTTGACCAGCTCAAGACGCTATCAAGAGAGCAGAGTGTCCCTTCGTCACGATTAGTGGTGCTCTTATCATCTGCTTCCGAAGTGCTTGATTTGAAGAAGTGGGTGGCTGAAGAGGCTGAGCGGAAAGAGATTAGCATCAATTGCGCTTCGTCCGAGGCATTGGATACTGTTATATCCGAATTGGCCGATGACTCCTCCGTCAAGACAGTCTATAGGTCCAACGATGCCTCAACAAGCCAGACGGCTCTCCTGACTAGCGAGCAGGAGGGTGTCGTTAGCATTATTCCTTCTGCTATTCTGTCTGCAGAGAAAGAAGAGCTTTCACCTGCAAAGTTCCTGGTTGCTGGAGCTGTTCCCGATAGCAACACCGGGTTATACGCTACCACTGTCACAGACGAGCGTGGAATCTCGCTAGGGCTTGTCTGGAGCAGTGATAAGAGCATTGCTGAAGCCATTAGGACCGGAACTGGGGTGTATCAGAGCCGGAAACGTGGACTTTGGTACAAAGGGGCGTCGAGTGGTGACACCCAGGAACTTGTCCGTGTTGGCTTGGACTGTGACAATGATTGCCTTGTCTTCGTAGTTAGACAGAAAGGAAGAGGTCAGTCTACTATTATACGTCCTGTACGGGCTTGAACTGATATATACGCGTATAGGCTTCTGTCACCTCGGAACTGCCAGCTGTTTTGGAGCGCATAATGGCCTTTCCCGTCTACAGCACACTCTGCAAACTCGGAAGCAAAGTGCACCCCCTGGCTCATATACCTCGCGTCTATTCAATGACCCCAAATTGTTGGAAGCCAAGATAATGGAGGAAGCGGAAGAGTTATGTCAAGCGTCAAAAAAGGAAGAAGTTACCTCTGAAGCTGCCGATTTGATTTACTTTGCTCTTACAAAGTGCATTTCTTCCGGCGTTTCTCTTGAAGACGTTGAGAGAAATCTTGACTTAAAGAGCCTAAAGGTGAAGAGAAGACAGGGTGATGCGAAACCAGCGTGGTCTAAGAAACTTGGCCTTGCCTCTACCAAGGGGGGTTCCGGAGAGACAGCCAAAGAGGATGCCAAACCTAAGCCTCCAGCTGCAGAAGCAAATGGCAAAATTACAATGAAATGCTATGTTACTGCATCAACTCCACCAAAGGATGTCCGAGAGGCTCTCCAAAGACCTTCCCAGAAATCCAACGATGCAGTCGTCAACCTCGTTCGCCCCATAATTCAAGATGTTCAGCAGAATGGAGATGCAGCAGTGCTAAAGTATACCCACAAATTCGAAAAGGCTACCTCCTTAACATCACCAGTGCTGGTTGCTCCTTTTCCTGAAGAAATGATGAAATTGTCTCCCGAGACTAAGACGGCTATTGACGTGAGCTACGAAAATATCCGGCGCTTCCACGCCGCCCAGCAAGATGAAAAGCCGCTATCTGTCGAAACCATGCCGGGGGTAGTCTGCTCACGCTTTGTCCGTCCCATTGAAAAGGTTGGCTTGTACATACCCGGAGGCACGGCCGTACTGCCTTCAACCGCACTTATGCTAGGCGTCCCTGCCATGGTTGCCGGATGCAAGAATATTATATTCGCATCTCCACCTCGGTCTGACGGCAGTATCTCTCCAGAGATTGTATACATTGCCAAAAAGGTCGGAGCTGATAGCATTGTGCTTGCTGGTGGAGCCCAGGCTGTCGCAGCCATGGCCTACGGCACCGAAAGCATTACCAAAGTAGACAAGATTCTCGGTCCGGGAAATCAGTTTGTAACAGCTGCCAAGATGTTCGTGTCAAACGATACTTCTGCCGGCGTGGGTATTGATATGCCCGCGGGACCTAGCGAGGTGCTCGTTATCGCTGATAAACACGCAAATCCTGCCTTTGTCGCGTCAGACTTACTCAGTCAAGCAGAGCACGGCGTTGATTCTCAGGTTATACTCATCGCGGTCGACATGAATGAAGCCGAGCTCAAGGCCATTGAAGATGAACTTCACTCACAAGCTATGGCCCTACCACGAGTAGACATTGTTAGAGGCTCAATAGCCCACTCCGTGACCTTTGTTGTCAAAAATGTGGAGGAAGCTATGACTCTGAGCAACGAGTATGCTCCTGAGCATCTGATTCTCCAACTCAAGAATGCAGCAGATGTTGTTCCGCTTGTGCAAAATGCCGGAAGTGTCTTTATTGGCGAATGGACTCCTGAAAGTGTTGGTGACTACTCTGCTGGTGTCAACCACTCCCTACGTATGTATCATCGATTTTTACATTTGTTTTCAATGTCTCCAACAGCTAATGAATGGTGTTTTCTAGCAACTTATGGATATGCGAAGCAGTACTCTGGAGTGAATCTTGCCTCCTTCGTAAAGCACATCACAAGCTCAAATCTGACAGCCGAAGGTTTGCGCAATGTATCCAGTGCTGTGATGCAGCTGGCTTCCGTAGAAGGATTGGATGCCCATCGACGAGCAGTGTCTATTCGCATGGCTGCGATTGATGGCCAGTAAGTTTTGAATATGGCCTTGATGTCATTTGAACGGTAGCGCAGAAATTGAGTACATATTTTTTTCCATATCTTATCTGTGTATGGTTCTGTTTGCAGCTCCTGGGCAACTCTGGTTGTTCTACTCCCCAGTTCCTGGTCATCGATACACTTTAATACCAATGTTAAATCATTATATCACTGCCTCTTCTAACCCCATTGAACGCCAGAAGGAAATTCGTAGTCTCGTTATATAAGCGCAAAAGACGACTTGAATGATTATTTTTTCCTTTCCCTAACCTTCCACTTGACGCCATGTTTATTCACACCCCCTACAGACCTGGCCATTTTTGCCCTCTGGAGAGCCAACTCTTCCTCTGCAGCCGATATATCTGCGTGCTGCTGCTTGAGTGTCGCAAGCTTCTTGAGCCGGGACTCGGCCGCTTTTTCCTTCAACCGCCGCGCAATAAACAGCTCTTTTCTTGCTCGTTTCTCGGCTTCAACTTGTTTCTTCGACATGGTCTTAGCCATTTGCTTCAATTCATCAACGGTCAGTTCCCTGGAGGCATCTTCATCGCCCTCTCCGTCATCTTCTTGCTCATCCCTGTTCACCTTTTCTTGCTGCTGCTCTTCCACCGAGTCGACAAAAATTAGTTTCTTCCCGCCTAGGCTCTCTGCTCTTTTTATTCCTTTCTGTAGATTTGCCTCTTCTTCGGTTTGCGCAAGCTGCCTCCGAACTCGTTCTCCTACGACTCGCAGATACCCGGCATCCTGTGTCTTTAACAGACTCACAGTTGCATGGCTTAAGGACTTCGATTCTCTGGCCCCATGTTTCCCATGTATTTGAGAGCCTTCTGACATCATTCCGTAGGCAAACTCATCCGGATTACGGTTTCGAGCCTTCTCTCTGAGGCGCTGCAACTGGGCCTTTTTGAGATTGTAATCTTTGGCACGAAGGGAGTAGTCCTATATTTGACACCATATTATTAGCCAATCAAGCTTATATTCGCCAGGCGACACAGATCTAGGGGGTCCTATCACTTTGTGCTTTTCTAAGAGACCCCATTTCTCACGGGCAGCTGGCTGTGCTCTCTCGCGATGCACACGCCGCTGCACAGCATTTCGCATGGACGACATAATGACTGTTCAAACCGTGAGCTGGTAATTAAACGACTTGAAGTAAAAATAACTTGGTATCTATTTCCCTTAGGGCTGGGAATAATATAAGAAACGGACGCTGGAGAGTGGAAGTCGTTTGAAGTTGTTGACAGCCAGATTTTTTGTTTGACTTGGAAAAAGTTCTTGCGTAAAAAAAAATTAAGTTTCCAACTCTAAGAGCTTTAACCAACGTCGTTGGTACCGATTGTATGAACGAAATGTCGATGACAGCTTGAACATCTCCACGGCCAGGTCGTCAGCGGCCCTTCAGTCAGCTTCCATTATAGCGGATGGACTAGCTATATATACCATTCTCTCCTATTTTGTCTCCTTTTCTGAAAACCCAGCAGCGATGGCCACCACTTCCGCCCCGTCGGCTACGGAACCCCCCCCAGCATCAGCTCGTCGAAGGGTCGATCTTCGGAACCCTACGCCACTGTCTGCTACTCAGGAGGCAGAAGTGAAGCAGGCGTATTATAAAAAGGTCAGGGGGCTTTGTGATCCGGTAATAAAAGGTAAGTCTGTCATTGGATTCTTTACGAGAGCCGTCCCGTTGTGCAGGCAACATTATGCTCGAGAGTATTTTAACTAATGGGTTTATCTCTTTTATGATAGAATTCGCAGCGTGCGCAGTCAACCGTACAGTTACTGCTACATGGGTTTGTCGAAAGCAGCGGCTTGCTATGAACGCCTGTATGGTTCTTCACGCTCGACCAGAGATAGAAGATTTGGCGCGAGAAGAATGGTTCGCCGGTCGAGAGGAGAGAATAAGAGCCCGAGAAAGAGAAGCTCAGGAGACTGAAAAACGAAGGCAAGAAGTTATTGCCATGATGAAGAAGGACGAGGAGAAACGGGCTGCAGCCAAAGCCGCGAAGAGTTCATGAGAAACTATGATAGACGTACGTCACTCCTTTGGACCGATTGTTCTCTTTCAGCAACTATCAGGCGTTTCTTCGGGTTGGAGTCGGATTGTATCATTTTTCTGCTTAATTGTATTATATACTCGGATGCGGTCTCTTGCAAGAGCAATGTCTCAAGCCATATACCCAGTTGCTGTCAGACTAGCAAGCTAGCACGCTATCCTTTCTTTACTCTGGAAGAGTTACAGGTCAATATCTGGCTCACAACTCTGTGCCATTTGGAAAGCATAATGATTAGATATTGTACAAAATAAAACCCATAGATCTCCGCTAAGAAACCTCCTTCCGGAACATGCCGTTTTTTAAACCCCCTTCCAATACGCCGTTAGTAGATTAATTTTTTTCTTTTTTCTTTGGTTAGCAACGCCGTGGCTAATTAACGGTATTTCGATGTTCGGCCCAATATAAGGCGTAATCAGACATCCGTCATTGTCTTGTCTTCATCCTTATTGGCATCTGCGGTGGAAGTATGGCCAAAGACGTCTTCCATCCGCCCATCTTCATCATCCTCTTCCCTCTCTTCTGTGTCTTTCTCAGCAGACGCGCCAGCGCCAGCAGCTTGCGTATCAACTTCCATTTCCTCTTCACCTTCACTCTCCCATTCTCCTTTCATATCCCACCCTACTCCTGTCAGACAGAACCGTTCTGGTGGCAACCGTATACCGCCCATCATGGTTTCCTGTCCTGAAGCTGTAGCGCTACTTGACCCTCCCTCTTGTCCCCTTGAGACACCAGGTAGCATAATCCGATTCCTTTCCGCTGCAAGGTCCATTAAAAATTCCTTGGGTAGGCCTGGCTGGAATTGATAATGTAACCGAGAAGCAATGCTCATTCGCAGCGCACCTAAACTAACGCCATTGCTGCCATCTTGATGCGCATGGGCTCTACCACCACCCTCTTTCTGTAGTTCTCCTGGATATCCCTCGGTCGCTAGATATACTGCATCTTGTAAAGTGCTTGAGGTGTATCTGTAAGCGAAATCGAGAAGTTGGAGCGGGACCCGTTCCTGGTAGGAAGTGACTCCGAGAGAGGCCAGTAACATGTGAATTAATCGTGCATCTCTGGGTCGTCTGCTTTTACCGCTATCTTGTAGTGAGGTAGAAGGTATCTGAGCTGGGGTGGTACTTGCAGGCGCAGCTGGGTTTGATGATGGTAGAGGCTCTGCTGGAGGTGTAATTGGCTGTGTTGAAGGAGCGGACGGTCCCGCAATAGGAGTCGTATTGGGCCTGGGCGAAGCCATCTCGTATTATTATGATATATTGAGGGCTTGAGAAAATCCGGGGGAACTCGGTGGAGGTCTGGTTATGATGACGGCTTTGAGCGCATGTATCTCGCCTGACCTGCAAGCGGGGATCGTAGTTTCTTAATAGCGGCCGTGAGCCGAGAGAATATGGCACCAAAAGAGAAGGGAATGGGGGGCTCCGGAAAAACCAGCTCTGTTCGGCCGTGTGGGTGCGTATTGGGGGGCAGTAAGGCGGATGAAGATGTTGTCACTCGCAACCTTGGTTGTTTCTTTGCGATATTGAAGTCGCGCGCGGATCATGTCACGTGAAACACAGTTTAAGGTTGCCGGACGTCGATGAAGCCAACGCCTGAAAACTTCCATCATGCCGTCGTTCTGCCTGAGATATCCCTAGGAAAATAGGAATTCCTAATTTTATTGTTGAGCGGATGGATAGAGTATTTACAACTAGGCAATACTGTTTCAGGGGGAAGGGGAACCTATGAATATAGACAGGAAGTCGGCGAATTAAACATTTCTATTAGAGTTAACACCGAACTAACATCAGGCTCAGCACGCTCGCTGGCTTACGGCAAAAGCAGCAAACAAATATCAAGACAGGAGTGAGTAAATGGGGGAAACACTCCATAAAAGAAAGAAAAGAAACAAATCCCGCTTATGAATGCACCAGATGCTCAAGCAATGAAGCCAGGGAGCTGAGTCCCGGGTAGACCTCCGAAAAGGGGGTATAAAGTGCCATCTATATCGAGCCGCTCAGAAGAATGGGGAAGGATATAGAGAAACAGAAAGAAAAGCGAAACTCCGGGACTGAAACGCCAGCCAGTCATAGTCCAAAAAAAAAAAAAAAAAATACACAGCCATCTCCCCGATAGCTTAATGTAGCAATGCGATTTCTCTAGCGAACTGGAAGACTTCTGGGAGTGCGTGCGGGAGGCTTGGGTACCCCGGAATCATCAGTATCTTCCTCGTTCGACCATGCAGGAACCTCATCAGACATCCGCCGCTCGTCTTCTTCATCGTATTCGTCTTCTTCAGAAATGTCGTCCATGTCCTCGTACACGGAATCATGTATAGAATCATTCATATCGCCAGAAATCTCTATAGAGTCGCGAGATATATAGGTCTCACGGATGCTACTGTGGTGATCGACATCGTATTCATCTTCATCGTCAGCCCGATCTGAGCCGACGTCGGTGTCTGTAAGTGAAAACTCATCCAGCTCCCTCGGTTGGTCCCTCCAATATGTAAAATCAGTAAAGTCCTCGCCACCTTCCTGCACAAGTGTGCTGACTGGTGGGAAGAAGTGGTCGACCAGCTCCCTCATTGTCACGTAGCTGCTCTTATACTTGGTTAAACTGAGAAGATCAAGCGAGACTTCTGCGTTTGAGTTGATGGTGAATATCCTGGTTGAAGGGATATTGACAGATCGATAACTGAGTGCATCAGTAAGACGGTTACCAAAGCCAGCATAGAACGGGTTCTGGCGTCCTTCGAAAAGACTAAGGATATCGCGAAGGCAGGCCATTTTGAATACTTCCGGTTTGCGGAGGTATATCTCACGCCGTAGTGCGGCGATTGTTCGGTCAGGGCTCATGATCACTGGACCCTGGGGGATTTTATATCCATCCTGCAAAATCCCTTTGAGATATGCTCGGGTGGTGTCCGCTTGGCCGGTAGATCTACTTGTTAGGTACATGATATTGTAACCATTGCTTGCAATGTCAGTGTAGAGCTTTGCAACGCCAAGGTGAGTCCAGTCTCGCCCGATCATATTCAGAACATGCCCAAGAGCATCAGACCTATAAGAAGTTAGAAAAATGTGATCTATGTATAGAGTACAGGCGCATAACTAACTTGGTTATGGTTCCGTCAATATCGGAGATGACAATAGGAACCTTGTAGCTCCATAGGTACATGGTTGCAGGGCAAACGGCTTTGTTGACACTGAAGGATATCGGGTTTGCACCGGGCTTAAGGTTGAGCGCCTTAAGCTGATCGCTCGTTAAACGCAAGGTCTTCGCATAACTACGACCGCCTTCCGGCTGTTTGTCTGTCGGGGTTTGCGGCGGGGTAGGATATCCCAACTGTGCGTCTGACTGAGAGCGGTGATGTTTCTGCGGGTGGTTGTTGTAGTCCAGCTGATCGCTATCGCTTTGGTATCCTGGGTCTGATACGGCATCGTCTGCCATACCGTTATGGTGTTGTAGGGCGCTATAGGAAGCCTTACGACCGGCCGCCTCCTTGGCCTCTTCGCTACTGTAGATCCATAGATTGCCATGCTCGTCAGCCCCAATCAAGGCACCAATATCATAGTTTCCCTCTAGCTCTTCGGCTAGGATCTTACGAGCAACCACCTCTGCTCTCAGGGCCTCGTCCTCGCTACTTTTGTATCCAGTCATATCAAGCATCAGATCGCCACTCTCAGTCACCTTGGAAGGAATATTCGACCCCGATAGCTTTTTGGATAGTGAAATAGCCCTGGAGTAGGCCTCTTGACGGGAAATCGGGGGCGGGCTCTGGGACCGTGTCGTCTGCGGTGAACTGTTTGCACTCGGGCCATTTGTACGGCCAGCTTCCAGCAGGTCATCTGACCGAGATCTGTCTAGCTTATGGCCTGGTTCACGTACATTCTTCGAGACAGGGGAGGAACGTTCAGTTTCGCCATCCAAGAGGGGTTCAGTTGTTGCGCGGGCCTGTTTTGGAGGGGTAGGCGACTTTGAGGTAAGGTCAAGGTATTCGGGTTCTTGTAAATTGAGGGTACTGCTGTTATTTGGCTCATTTGGCGACTGCTGCGGGCTAGCAGCGGGAGATATAACAGGTGAAGTTTGCAGGTCTTCCGGGACGTCACCGGTAGTTTCAAATACGAAAAAGGCTTCCCCGCCTTCCCCGAGCTTCATGGCATAATCTTGCTTGACCCCATTGACGCTGAACTCGACCTGAAGAATGACCGGTTAGCACAAGATGTTCCATCTCTTTACATCCCTTCTGCTGCCGGAGGCTGGCAAGCCTACCTTCTTCTCGTAGGGCCGGAGGAGGGAGAATTTGCCGAAACGGACATGGAACGGCGAGCATGCGAGTGTTCCTGGGATTGGGACGGTCAGCAACTGCATGCATCAACATATCACCCGGGCCTGAAGGGAACTGACCGTCTTCTTGCTCAATGACTATAACGTCGATGGCACCGCTGAGGGTGGCCGGATTGATAGAATTCCATGTCTTAGATACCGAACCGCTGATACTCCTGACGTACTGCATCCCGCCTAGCTCGGCATGTGAAGTTGAAGACAGCTTACAGAAGACAGCACCGGGAGAGCACGCAGAAAGAGAGAGACAGACACGGGACGTTCGACAAAGGCAGGGACTAAGCCGGCGGTTGTTGGGAGCTGAGGTTGCGGTTGACGTCGAAGTCGCAGATGTTGAGGCCGGCGAGCACCGCAGAACATGTGACGAGAGCCCCGGCGAAGAGAGTTTCCTAGCGGGTCGCTTCGGCGAGAAAAAGCGCAGCGAAAAAGAAAAGACAACGAGACAGCGACGATTACTTCTTGTTATTATTTCTTTTATTCTACACCCACGAGACGATGTGACTTTTGACGCCGATTTATAGAGTCGGGAAGAGGAACCGGGGGGGGGAGGGGCGAGACAAAGCCCGACAGCCTTATAAATAGCTGTTTTTTGGTGGCGCTAAACACGGCAGCATCCATTTGTTGAGACGCTACAAGAGCAGATCTCAAGGTCTCTCTGGCTATGCAGAGTCCTGCAGGTAGGAATGAGGTTTGCTCTACGGCTTATATCAAACACTGGCTGATCTCCGCTTCCTTTTCGCTGCTGTTGCGGTCTCTCTCCCGGGTCGGAACAGATGGCAGGCGGGTTTCTGTCTGTCAAGCTGCACCACCTCCCGACCTACGCTTGTACGGAGTACGGAGTAACTCGCTGTGAAACCAAGGCGTGGCATGGGTGGTTACATTATTATTCGTGGCATGGCCTGGACAGTTCTCAGCCAGGCATTCTAGACGGCCCTAAGACGGTGCTAAGAAGTCTTAGCATTCCAGCCAGTACAGGCGGCACAGCTTCTCTCGCTCGCTGCATGGCCATCCCTGCCTCCTCCGGTTGGCTGCCATCCAGGGCAGAGCAACAGATATCCTCCAGGAGACCTACGAGACATGGCTGGCCTCTCGCAGTCGCTGTTGCTGGGCTGCCGTGCAGTTTGCTGGCGTCTGCGGAGCACGTAGACATCCCCTGGATGTTTATCAGGGCGAGCGAAAGTTTTTCATGTGAGAACGCCACTGGTGGGCGGAGACAGTTACTAACTAGCTTAGCTTTTGCCCTGGCAGCGAGGAGAAAAAAAGGTGGAAGGCCCGCCTGGAGGAACCGATTTCGCCCTTCTCGATGATAAGCTGCTGAGAGGGACGGATGAGGCTCTGTGGTGGCTGACCAGGCCGCGGCCTAGATAGAAACACTGGACAGGAGATGGGCGGCTGAGCTTCAAGTCGAAGAGCAAGACAATGCCTGAAGAAATCGCCAGGGGACAGGGAACAACTATCAGCCCTTCGTTCAATAATAACTATACCCCATAACTAGCTTGCTAGCTAGCCAGCTATCAAAAGATCTTTTGGCTAGTAACGCATTTACGAGTCGTCAATGTACTTATCAACAACCCTAGGGCAGCACGCAAAGAGACCATATCGCAGTAATCAATCCCACAGCCACCAGCAAGCCCCCAGACATCTGCCATCTCCCTGATATTCTCCTACTTTTCCTACTTTCTTATTCACCGGTCTTTGTAATATTGTCTTTTCCATCGCCATCTCTCAAGTACAGATATGCTTAGTCATCACGTACCGCGGCAAGCTAAATCTTTAATCCGCAAAATATTGCAAATTGAACGACCAAAAGCGAGCCAAAGGACGAAGTTGAGCAAGTCGCGCGAGCGAAAGAAGGGCACTTTTGAACCGGACCCGGCGTGCAGAGATGAGCCGGTTTGCGACTGGAGGCCTCGGTTTTCTCGCTCGTCTTTAATGGGGCGTTTATCATGGGGAGATACGAGTCGTTGCGCCTGGTGGCAGACACCTATCCTGGTGTCCCCCAGGTACGAGTCCAGGGTGCAATGGCGTTGTTCATCGCCAGCTCGATCCTATGGGCACTGATGTGGTAGGTCTAAATCGCTTGCGGCTCGTGTCTTTTATCCATTGTACTCAGCTAATCTCCGTCTGTTTTCCCTCCGCGCCGATTTTAGGCTCACCTACCGCGCATATCAAGTTTGCCTGACGCCGAACGAGCTACTCGTTGAAAAGCTCGGCCTAGATATTCCTCCCACTCCGGAAGTGATTCTGGAAGAGATAGGGGCTACCGATATACGGATAGCTTGGAAATATCCGGAACTGCAAAACTCGGTCCACAAGCATGCGGTCCAGGTGAATGGTATCAGAGGTGAGCTCAGTTCGCTTCTTTATCTACTTACGACATTGCTGAAGATAAGGCTCTGACAATATGGATCCAGTCGGCGAGACAAAACGCTCCGAGACAGCCGTCTCCATTTTTAACCTCCAGCCCAGCCATATATACCATATATGTGTAATCGCAATCAGCTCTGCCAATTTCCAAACCTGCAGCTCTGTTCTCCATATCCGCACCGGTCCGGGACCATTCCCTCCCGAACAAGATCTTGAGAACCGTGGACCCCCCCTTATCCAGGCCTACGTGCCCAAGGCTGCTGCAATCGTCTCGCCCTCTGCGCCCGTTATGTCAAGAGAACAGAGTGGAGGTGCAGCGCAAGCCAAACGCTCTGGTGGAGGAAGAAGATCGATTGGATCAACCTTCGTTCAAGACAGCGGCGGTCCGCAAATGCTAGACGATGGGGAGGCTGCAGGAGGCGAGTATGAAGGTTCATTAAAGCAACTAGCTGAACGGCTGAAAGTGCTACAGCAAGAAAATGAGTCCCTGGATAAGCAGCTATGTCAAGAAGAAAAGGAATACGAGCAGCTTCTGCGTGAACTAGAAGACCAGAGAAATGACTTAAAGCAGCGAGTCAAGGAGAAAGATGATGCCACCGGTGATCTGCGGAAACACATCAATAAACTAGAAAGCATCAACCGGACCGTTCAGAATGAAAAGAGCAAACGGGAAAAGCTTCTGCAGCAGAAAGAAGCTGAGCGGAAGAAGCGAAGAGAGGACATCGTTAGGTGGGACGAGAGAGAAAGCGAGATCAAAGACGAGCTCGACAACCTGCAGAAGGAGAAAGCCCGTATAGACGAAGAGTCCACTACCAAGTTAGAAGAGTATCGGCGCAAGATTACAGAGGAGCAAGGAGAAATGAAACAAATCGACGAAGATATCAAGGTCACGGGCAGCCGTATCAAGGCCCTGGAGGAGGAGAGACGGCGTCCTGAAGGAGAAGACAATGAGGAAGGCAGAGAATTGGAACGGGTAGAGAGGGAACCCGAACATTTCTGGGATGGAAAAATGGCAGGCCTCCGTTCCCAGTATGCGTCTCTCATTAACGTACACACTCAGGTAGGTGATTGGGTGATATGCAATTTCAACTTTTTCCACAAAGACATTCACCATTCTAACTCCCCTACTAGGCCCAACCGCAGTACTATGAGGCTCAAGACAGGTTGCAGTGGACAAACTCTCAGTGGGGCAATACCCCCGGGCCATTTGGCCCAATTGCTACTCCCGACCTAGGCCTTAACAGAAGGACAAGCAGCCGTAGGCGTAATCGCCATCGGAGCTCTCTTACTAGCAATATGTCGTCGCCTGTCAGCTTTCCCTTGGTTGATACAGCGTTCTCGAACCCAAACTATGGCCAGGTTGGAACAAACTCGCCGACTTTCACATCCGGCCCTGCTTTTTTCAACATCAATAATGGGATGACCATCCCAGATCCCACAGATGAAACTAGCCCGGTCCGTACTGATATTGAAAATCCACCTATGAGCCCCCGTGCCGATGCATTACTACCTTCTGATCTTCTGGGAGACGAAGAACAGAGTATTGGCGAAGATTCCGAAATCACCCCCTTTCCTACTTCAATACCTACAGTTCCTACTTCAGTGGCTCCCACTGTCCCCTTTGAAGGGTTCCTGCCCAACTCGCCTTCACCGCTCTCATCTGGCAGCGATCCCACAAGTATCTTTGCAAGCCCCCACGGCAGTCTGAATAACCTGCATGACACCGATCGCAATGCAGCTCAAACCACCATACCCGGGGCATCCAAACCCCCTCCTAGTGAAGCTCAGAGCGCATCCCGGAGACTATCGGGACTATTTGGTTTTAATCGCCAGAGGGGTAAGACCATGGCTGATGGACCTCCGCTGCTTGGGAGCCTCAAGTCTGGCCAGAGTCAGTCATTTCCGAGAAACCTGGACGACGAGTTTGACCCCATGGGCACGAGACGCCGTCGTTTGAGCTATACCACAAACTGGGCAAACCCAATGACCACGCTCTTCCCACGTAACAATGCGTCACATCTCACAGGCGACAGCTCATCTGACCGCCTACCTGCTGGAAGACGGGCAATGTTCCCTAGCTTTTTCACCTCCGGGAGACATGGATCTGGTGTTTCCCCTAATCACAACCAGCCCTCACTTAATTCACCAGATGCAAGCAAAGGGTATAATCAATTCAGCCCTCGCCATGATCCGATTGATCCTTCTATCCTTGGAACTGTTCGACGAAATTCCCTATCTCCCCGCCCATCATCAACATACTCGTTTGAAAACGCCCTTCCACGACCGACTATGGAGAATCAGCCGTTTGGATGGCCCTCCTCCGACAAAGCCGGCAGCTCCGGGCATGACTGGATATCTCCGAACGCATGGTCACGGAACCAGTCTCGTCGGCCCTCAATACAAGTAGGCTCAACAGGTCATCTACCCCTCGGTCTACCTACTGAATTAGAGTACGATGAAGCTCCATTTGGGCCCCAGAGGCCAGTCCAAGCTCCCATCGGAACTCGACCTCCATCATCCCATCGCCCCGTTACCCCAAAACTAAACCCTGCCGCACCCTCCTTCACAACATTTTTTGGCAAGAAAGTAGACAGGCCGAAGTCAAAGGATTCGGAGCCTCCGAAGTCCCGTGAGGGTGAATCCACGCATGAAGAGTTGTCACCACCCGCCTCTCGGCGCTCCAAGGACGCTCGATCCATTGGAACAGCCACCACCGAGTCTCACGAATCTCTAGAACTAGTCCCCTCTGCTACTCCGTCCGAGTCAGTCAGCACAAAGGAGTCATTTATTCAGAAACTCACCCGCAAAGGAAGCTCGAGCAAGTTTAACATGCCCTGGAAGGATCGAGCCAGCCTCTTCTCTAAGAAAGGAGACTCACCCGGACAAGGTGAAGTTGACGGTGACGGCACGAGTGAGATGCAGCTGGGTAAGAGTAACGAGAGTGCTATATTACTTAGTGATAAATCTGGAGAGAAATCTAGCAAAGGAAGCCTCGGGTTTGGATTCAGGCGGAAGTCAAAGAAGACGGATAAAGCGCCTAGCGAATCCAGTGGGATAGCGAGCGAAACGGGAGATGAATCAGTATTTGAAGATACATGATATATAGCTTTGTTTTTTTTTTTTTTTTTTTTTTGGAATAGAAATACCGTATCCCTTGACGAATACACAATACTGTTCATAGCTGAACTCCTCGTTCAATATGTATTTTCGTTGCTCGATGAAGCTGTTAAAATTAACTTAACTAGTTAGTTAATAGTTAACTATGACTAAGCCCCGCGCTGATATAAATATTCTTTTGAAGTCACCAATGATGTCCAGATATAGAACCCTATTTACTTATATACGAAGAGTAGATTATCTCTAAATACCCTCCAAAATGGCTAACTCAAAGTACGTCAATGCTATCTACTGGTGTTCCCAGCTAACAACATGAGAGGTATGAGTATGTCAAGAATTTTGAGCAAAGCGACGTGCTTCTGCCAAATACCTGGATTGTGATACGCATTGATGGACGCGGCTTCCACAAGTTAGTTCCCCAAATTCAATTTTAATACCCAGAATACTCCAGTATCTAGTGGTAATCAGGTTTACTGATGCCTTGGGTAGAGCCCCATTGCTAATCACTTGATAGACTCTCGGATAAATATCGCTTTGAGAAACCAAATGATCGCAGAGCACTGGATTTGATGAATTCAGCAGCCCAGGCTGTTATGAAAGATATCCCTGATTTAATCATTGCATATGGTGTGAGTGATGAGTTCAGGTAAGGAGGCGCTTTTATACTGATAGGTATCCATGTCGACATTCTCAACTGACCTGGTCGTTGAAAAAGTTTCGTTTTCCATCGAAACTGTTCGCTATTTGAGCGAAGAAGCAGGTATGCTTCGATTATACCCCTGGAACTAATATCAGAAGACTGACCCCGTTATCTATAGTAAACTGGTGTCGACCATAGTGTCAACCTTTACAGCACATTACACGTATAAATGGATATCGTACTTTCCAGACACACCGTTAGAGCCTAATTTTCTGCCAACATTCGATGGGAGAGCTGTCCAATACCCCAGTATAAAAAATCTAAGAGACTACATGAGCTGGAGACAAGTTGATTGTAAGGCTCAATTTTACTGTCTTGAAAATCACATTGTAGCAAAGCGTACTAATCGACGCAAAGGCCACATCAACAACCTGTACAATACCACATTTTGGAGCATGGTGCTAAAGGGTGGGATGAGAAACCAGGATGCAGAGCAAGAATTGAAGGTAAAATATACTGACTATTCGCTCAATCTTTTGTTCAACCTTTATGGTTCGGAGTTCTTAATGCTGAACGTACATCAACAGGGGACTGTATCATCCGATAAAAATGAGATCCTTTTTTCGAGGTATGGGATCAACTATAACAACGAACCCGAAATATTCAAGAGGGGAGCGTTTTGTTCCGAGATGTGAGTTCCAAGTCATTGGGTAAAACTATTTCTACAACCTGCATGTCTAACGTAGCGGATGTAGTATCAGTTGGAACAAGTTAAGGGTACCTCCAGCGCAAAGGTCATCGACGATGGGGGATGGGAGGACACAAATTTGTCCAGGACCCAGTTATATAAGCAACAGAAACTACGAAGGAAAGCCGACGTAGCGATAGCCCACGTCGATATTATTAAGGATGAGTTCTGGGAACAACGTCCGTGGCTATTATCAAACATACCAGGGAAACTTCCAAATAGCAAACAAAGCCATGAAACCTGAAAATACAGTATTCAATGCAAATGGGATATCTATCTCATCAACGGTTGCTATTTACAAGCATGCGGGGGGCTGGCACTGTATATCGGTCCTCCCTTCTAATTAGTGTACGATAGGTTGCTGGCGCATGAGAAATGCATGATCTCTAAGGGTCATTGGACTTGTGATTAATCTTTACTGCTCCTCTTCAACTTCCTCTCAGCCTTTTTCTCGCGTTCCTCCTTCTCCTTCTTCTTCCCCTGTTTCTCTTCTATTCTAGCCTTCTTAGTAGCTCTTTTTCTGTCCAGTTCTCTCTTCAGAGAATCTTCATCCGATGATTGATCGGATCTTCTCGATTTTGTATGAAGTTCAGTAGCTAGAGTTTCGGCCTGCCGCCTTTTCTTTTTTCTTTTCTCTTCCTTTCCCCTTTTCCTCCCACCTGAGATCTCTTCTCTCATAGACTCCACCGTTTCAATGTAAGGGGTTGGTTCCTTAGGATCCTCCTCTTCTGGTGGGGTGGCAATACCACAGATGGCTAGCCTCCCCTTTTTATCCCGACTCTTTTTCTTCCTTTCTTTCTTTCCCTGAGATGCATCAACGGTAGGTAATGCTTCTACATATTCTCGTTTTCTCTTTTTCTTTTGGTTTGATGTGCCGCGATTGACAGAGCTGGAAGGAGTATCACCATCCGGGGTTGATGATTGTAAGGATTTGCTATATTCATTCGGGTTGATAGTGCCCGCAAGCCCCGGTCCTCGCACGAAGAACTTATAGAGCTCACTCTTTGGAGTTTCGGGAGTAGACCCTCCACTACCAGGCGTCGCATTTCCGTCTGTTCCTATACTTCGCAGTGCTGCCTCGAACCCGTGCAGCCACCATTGGTTTGTGTGATCGTGTGTCGTCTTCTTCCCAATGCCATGTGTATTTTTCTTCCGTGCAACAAGAATCGGTTTTGTTAGACCAAGCCCGCCGTGTGCGCCTAGCCGTCTAGAAGGATTCAGAGGGTTTCCTGGGCCTGACCACCCTTGGTTCATTAGGTAGGCTTGGGGGTCCATTGTAACGACGAAAAGAAATATCGGTGATAGGGAGGACAAGTTTATGTTTCGGGTCGCATTCTTTGATGACAAGAGAAAAGGGTTGTATGGCACCGGCATACGAAGGGTAATTGTGTGATAACTCGAAGCTCAAAATCTTTTGAAGATTAACAACCAACTTTTTGACAACCTTTAGAAAATAAATTATAATCACGTGACAAATTTGATCCACCGAGTGCCTGGTGCGACAAGTTGTGGGTTGAGATTTTTCTATTCGAAATGCGAAATAATTTAAGCTTGATAGTGAAGGAAACGTGGGATCGAGTGTTATTTTTGTTGGATTTTCTTTTAAGATGCTATTGTATGAAGATTCTCTGAATACATCAAGCAAAGCGTAGGAAACCAAATAACTAAGCCACTAGCAAAGCAACACCAACGCCATGCTATATTATGAGGGTGCCCAATAACAATCTAAGGTCCTCAAGTCCTTCCCCCTTTTTTTATTCTTTTTTTGTCAGATGGAGGGCTGTTTGGCATTTGGGGAAGAGACGAAACTCTAGGGTCCTCTGACGGTAAAAAATAATTGTCCAGAAAGACTGAAGGATTAAGGAGGAGAAAAGGGACATACAATTTCAAAAATAACGAATCAGTTAAAAGTGAAATTTTTGGGGTCATTCTGACAAGGGAATTTCAAGGGGATGAAAATGTTTGGTACAAGGCGCCAGATCCGATGAAGAGAGAAAGTAGATTAACCAACTGCACGTTGGATGGGACAACGTAAGCGTTTTTCGGGAGGTTGGGTGAATCGAAGTAAAGATCGAAGTGAAAATCGAAGTATTAGTACACTAGAGGAGTTGTATGAAACAAGAAATAAAGATCTAACCCGTAAAGCTTGCTTTACTGGCGTGGGGATCTTCTAGATAGTAAGTATCATGATTATAATAAAAACAATACCTGTGTGTGGACTTACGTTGGGTTAAAAGTAGGAGATGTTGGGCTATAGCCTGGAGATGTCGGACCACCTGGAGAAGTCGGTGAGCCAGAGAAGTTTGGAGAGGTTGGAGAATATGCTTCCGGGCTGGTGGGAGACCATCCGGGCGATGTTGGGGTATACTTCGGGGAGGTAGGAGAGGTTGGCGAAAGATGTCTGCCAGTACCTCCCAACGCTGGACTGGTTGGGCTGTAACTAGGAGATGTAGGGCTAAAAACAGGCGAGGCCGGACTGAAGCTTGGTGACGTGGGGCTGTAGCTGGGCGATGTAGGGGAGAAACCTGGTGAAGTGGGCGAGTAGGAAGGAGAGGTAGGTGACTGAGCTTGTCCATATCCAGGAGAAGTCGGTGAATAAGCAGGAGAGGTTGGAGCAAATGACGGGCTGGCTGGAGAGAAGGCCGGAGATGAAATGAACCGTGAACTCGTAATGCTCATGCCTGGAGAAGTGGGAGAGTAACCCGACGATGGAGAATATGCTGGGGAAGTTGGACTGGTATTGAAGGGACTGCTGGGAGAGTAGCCTCCTCCAGGACTCCTCGGTTCATGAGGGCTGAATCCACCATAACTTGGTGGCTGGTAATCAGCGAACCCAACAGTATTCTCTGACCCGGCTTGTCTGACAGGTGAAAATTGGGAATCAGGATCAGGGGAGCTGATATACATGTTCTCTTGCATTGGTGAGCCACTGTCGTACTGGGTAGCGGCACCATCAGAAAGCATCCCCTTGGGTTCCTCGCCCATTGCTCCTAAGCCTGCATTGTTGGAAACAACGCCCATAAGCATTGACTGATCAAGATAGACATCAAATTCTCCCGTTCCTGCGGGTGCCATTTGACCAAGGATCAGGTTCTCAGACACGCCTCGGCAGTCGTCCAACTCAGCAAAAGCAGCAGCATCAAGAAGGATTTCAACAGTCTCTTCGAAGGAACACCTCATCAAGGCACCAGTATCTGCACGATTGATACCATGTCGGGTTACAGCCATAAGGAAGCCTCGTGAAGTCATGACATCCACGAGAAGTGCCAAATGTCGATGATTGACGTAAGAACCATCAAAGGCAAGCACCTGTGTCAACTCTCTGAGAAGGGCCGTTCGAGTAGCTTCGATACCAAACACTTCAAGAATCTCAACGAATTGGTTAGAATATGTGCGGCTAGCGTCAATGCCAGGGATTGCCAACACATCTGCAAGGGCGGAACCACTAGTTTCGAGTACCCATTCCTTACATTCAGGGTCACTTGCACTTTGATGGAGCGAGCCATCCTCGAGAACTCTAGTTCGGGATTTTTCGTTAATGAACGCACGGTCAATACCAGGAACACCACGTAGGGTCAGAGTGTCGAGCAAGTGGCTTTCCAATTTCTTGAGGGTAACATCATATTCCGTGTCATCATCATCTTCGTCTTGCTTTGGATCTTGAATTTGACGAATACGGACGACTTGCTCATCGGCGTTGTTGTCACTGAAGATAACAGCTATATCCTGGGGGTATGCTTCCTTAATCTTTGTTGCAACGTCTTGGACGGTAAGACCCTTGTCCAGAAGCTTTGGTCGACTTAGAATGATACGAAGCAACCACTTTGATTGTCGTGATGAATCGTCCGCAACATCCTCCGGAATGATAAAGTATGATTCCACCATATCAATATCGTTTTCAATAACGGTTGACTGGATATTGGGATCGTAGTATATCTCAGTTGACTCTGTTACCGATCGTAAACTAGTATGCTCAACAATGCTTCGCAATTGCTTAGCAGACTCTTTATTCATCCGACACTCTGGCGCTTGATAAACAGTCATAGATGGCGTCTTGATGTTCGTTGCGACATTTAGGATTTCCTTAAGACGAGGCACACCTAGCGTAACGTTCTTTGAGGACACACCAGCAAAATGAAAAGTGTTGAGAGTCATCTGGGTAGCCGGCTCTCCAATTGACTGGGCAGCCAACACACCAACCATCTCACCGGGATTCGCCGCAGCTTTTCCAAATCGACTTTCAATGGCACCGAGAACATGCTGGAAAGCAAGCTTGTTCAGTGAGTATTCCACAACCAAGCGTCTGAACGCAAGACGTGAACGGAGCTGTGCCTTGAACAAAAGAGTTGCGCTTTCCTGAGCTTCACGGGAGAGAGCATCGTCTCCACGGACTACAAGCAAACGATCCAACAGCTGCCTGACTTGTGGAACAACCTCTGCTGGGTGAAGGTCACTAATTGTGCCATCACGAATTCTAAAAGTGGTTTTGGCCGACTCCAAAATTCGCTGGATGTTGATCGGCAGTTGCATCATCTCATCATCTTCCTTGACAACAGTTCGCAAAAAGGCGCGGTCCTTCAACAGTTGTTCCCATTCTTCATCAAGGTGTTTTTGTACCTCAATGTCACCTGCAATCTCTGTCGCCTGCTCGAGGATGTCTGGCGAAAGCAAGCGCTCTGGATCCATGAGGTCAACACGGAACCGGTTTCTAAACTGTTCATCCGAGCATTTAATAACATCAACACGCTGATTTTCGATGCACTGGCCGTCAAGGCCATCTTCACCGTAAAGAAACTGGACGATGTCTCCCAAGGAGTTGCGAACAGTTCCGTCGTACTTAACCATGACCTCTTCCAGTGCCTTGACAAGCTTTCGCTGGATATAACCAGTCTCCGCAGTTTTGACAGCAGTGTCAATCAAACCTTCGCGACCAGCCATAGCGTGGAAGAAGAATTCGGTGGGTGTCAGTCCACGGAGATACGAGTTCTCGACGAATCCACGAGATTCTGGAGAATAATCATCTTTTGTGAAATGTGGCAATGTCCGATATTTAAATCCGAAAGGAATACGCTTTCCTTCAACTGACTGTTGACCGACTACCGCTGTCATCTGAGAAATGTTGATGGTGGAACCTTTAGAGCCAGATCGAGCCATTTGAACCGCGTTGTTCGAGTCCTTCAAGCTCTTTTCCGTCGCAGTACCAGCTTCATCACGAGCATTATTCAGAGCACGGGATACCTTGCTCTCGAAGGTTTCTCGAACGTTCATACCGGGAAGAGCCTCCAGAGTGTTTTCCGTAGCACTGGCGGTAATGGAGTCGACTTCTTCCTTTCTGACACGTACTGCATTTTCGATCTTTTGAATAGTTTCCAGATCAGGAATTGTATCACCAATGCCAATACTGAAACCATTGTGAAGGAGCCAGTAGTTCACAACCGCCTGGGCTCCATTGAAAAAGCTCATAGCAGCATCAGGTCCGTATTCGTTGAAGATTGTATGAACAATTCCACCACCCGAAGCACCAACAGTCTTCTTAGAAAACATTCCATACATCAGTTCACCACCATGGACCAAGACACCTCCATCCGCCAGGGGGGAGAACTTTTCTGAAATGGGAGACTTGTCCTTGTCGATTCGAAGCAAGTTTAAGCCAGATGGAAGAACCATACTAATCATCTGTTTTCCACTCCATCTTGGACGGGGCTTAAGAATTGCAGGTTGAGGAAGAACACCATCCCAGTCCGGAACCCATAAAAGAACGTTCATAACCTGCTCCTTCGTTAAGAATACGTCTCGTCGGCAGATCTTATAAATTCCACAAAGAGTGTCTTGCACAATACCCATAAGTGGACCGTTTCTTTGCGGGGATACGATATTCAAAGGAACCAAACATAGTTGGTTAAGCTCAGCTCGAGCCTCTTCACTTTGAGGGACGTGTAAGTTCATTTCATCTCCATCGAAATCGGCGTTGTACGGGGTCGTGACAGACAAATTCAGTCGGAAAGTGGAATATGGCATAACACGGACACGATGGCTCATCATAGACTCCTTGTGAAGGGACGGTTGACGGTTGAAAAGGATGAAATCGCCATCCATAAGGTGACGCTCAACCTTCCATCCCCATTGCAGGAAATTTCGGCCACCACCACCCTTATGATGCCGAAGATCAATACGTTCACCAGAGCTACGAATGACATAGCGTGCACCTGGATGAACATCTGGACCATTATCGACCAGTTGGCCTAGTCGATGGATGTTGTAAGGTGTGACCACCTCAGGGTATGTCAACGTCTGCGCAATGCTAATAGGAACTCCAACCTCATCAAGAGAGAGATTCGGATCGCCAGTAATGACAGTACGAGCTGAGAAGTCCACACGTTTTCCCATCAGGTTCTGTCGGAGACGACCTTCTTTTCCCTTTAGTCTTCCACGGATGGCCTTAACGGGGCGGTTGGATTTCTGCATTGCTTGGGGAATGCCAGCTATATCATTATCCATGTAAGTTGCGACATGGTATTGCAGCAGAGACTCGAATTCGCGAACCACATGCTCCGGAGAGCCTTCCTGCTCGCACCTGGTAACGTTTTGATTGGCGCGGATAATTTCAGCAAGCTTGTATGTTAAATCATCCTCTCCACGTTGGCCGGTACCACTGCCTCCGACCAAGACACTAGGTCGAACGGGGGGAGGTGGAACAGGTAATACGGTAATAATCATCCACTCGGGTCGGGCGTAATCATTACTCAATCCCATAAGACGAACGTCTTCCTCTGAGATGTTCCTAAAGATTGTAAGGGCCATTTGAGGAGTGATCTGCTTCTTCTCAGGTTGCTGAATTTCGTTATCATCCATCATGTCGCGCATCTTGCTCGGTTTCCATGTACCCATTAGCGTGATTCCTTCTTTTCGAACCTGGGGTTGAACGTTGCCGCAACCACCATGGCCCTGGACAGGTTTTGAGCTCTCTTTGGCAAAAGGGTCATCCTCTTCCGGTGGGTCAGCTTCACAAATAAGTATATCCTTCGACAAGCGCCAAATAGCATCGAAACGTTTCTTCGGATCGCGAAAACGAAGGGCGTCCAGATATTTCTGATCAGACTGAAGATATTCAAAAAAAATAAAATGTCAGCATACTGGCCATATCTATGATTTGCCATCCCACAAGGGATGACTAACCGCATTGGCTTTTATCTTTCCACAATTGTGGCAGACAGTTTCCAACAGCTTCTTAATTTTAGTCAAAAAACCTATACCATAATGTCAGTTTGAAAGATTCAAAAACTTTTCCATGACAAATATTTACCAATATGGAACACCGGAGTAGATAGTTCGATGTGGCCGAAGTGCCCCGGGCAGTCATTAATGCCTTCTTCGCACGTAGCGCATCGCCAGTTGCGATCGATAGTGCCTAGACGAGGATCGTTAAGTCCCTTTTCACGTGGCCGTTGTCGTTGGTCGTCCTAGAGTAAGGAAGAGATACGTTAGTATGAAAAGTAAAGATTTATTGCCTCTGCACGTCCAAACGTGAACTGACCATAGTCTCAGGATACTCGACATGGCACACGCTCATCCGCTTTATCTCCTCAGGTGAGAGGAGACCAAACTGGATCTCTTTAATCGTGCGCAACTGCGCCTTCGAATACGGGAATCTGGCGGAAGACATGGTTGCGGTGGTTTCGCAAGCAGCGGATGTGGTGGTAAAAAATTTTGGTGGGAAGGATAGACTGCGAATGTGAAGAATGTGACAGTCCTGCTCCGGGGTTAAAGACGCGCAAAGGGATCCGTCTCACGTCGAATATCGAGAAGTGGCACTATATTGAGCCTGAAATGACTGCGTATTTGATGAAGCTGATGGCCGTATATGGCCTTTTACCGGCCACTGGCAGACCCTGCCCGAGGGCGCCTTTGGACCTTTTCCTGAGCTGCTGCTACGGCGTGGTTTCCGAGAGCGCAAAAGCGAAGCGACGGGAAGGACGGAGGACAAGGGAGCCAAAAGAAATACCGCGATGCAGAAACGCGATATTCTTAGATGCTTGCGAGCGTTGCAGACGTTCAGCGCTGATGTTTGACGGACGTTGTTCTGAGTCTCGCCTCAGTTGCGCTTGTTGATTGAAGTTCGCTCGAAGTTTTCGCCTCAGGCTGTTCCCAATGTGGTATAGCGGCTGACTCAGCAGATTTCAGTGTTGTGATTGGATAATCAGACGCACGCCGATTCAGGAAGTTTTTGACTTCATTTTCATTCACAGCGACAAAAACACAGAGAGAGAACGAAGAAGAGAAGAACAAGAACACTGTCCTACAACACGGATAAAGGGGAGAGCGGCCCATAGGGTAGCTAAAGGTTTCGACGGGAAAAGGAGGACGATGGTCCAGGGCCAAGGATGACTGATTGCGCGTGCTGCTTACTCTGGGATTCACTGCTTCCCGCACACCATGAATTTGGCCCTTATTGATCCGTTTGCATTGGCGCAGGACTACCCAGATATTTTGACGGGAACTCTTAGTAAGATAATATTCACGTACTACCTTTTTTTGGGCTCGCTTTAGCTCTTTTCTAACTTCTTTTTTTTTTTTTTTTTTGAAGGGAGCGGCCACGCGGCATGTCTGCGGTTCAATCGCAAAGGAGATTTTCTAGCTTCTGGAAGGGTATGGAAGATAACTCTGTTATGGAGAGACGCTTGGGAAAACATGAACTAAAGTCTCTCGTAGGTCGATGGTACCATCGTGATATTCGATGTCGAAACGAACGGTGTCGCGCGCAAATTGCGCGGACACAGCAAACAGATCCAGTCACTAAGGTAGGGTACTATTACCTCCACGAATTCAATGCGCGGGTTACAGGTACAAGTGCTAAATGATACTCTTAACAGTTGGTCCCGAGATGGACGATACCTCTTGAGTTCATCCCAAGATTGGAAATGCGTTTTGTGGGACTTGAAAGATGGCTCACGGATACGGACGGTTCGGTTTGAAGCTCCCGTATATATTGCAGAATTGCATCCATTCAACCAGTACGTCCACACACCAGGCATTTTCCCTTCCCAACGGGATGCATTGCGGAGTAGATACAAGGAACTAAACAGCATTCCATCTTAGTTGGTTATTTGTGGCTTCGTTGTTTGAAGACCAACCAGTCCTCGTCGACGTTTCCTCTCCTCGACCTATCAAGCGTATACTACCCTCAGCACCTCTTCGGCCGCAACCGGAGAATGGAGAAGAAGTCGATCCCGCAGTAGCTGCTAAGCAAGCTGCACAGGATGCAAAACATTCAACTTGCGTTACCGTCTTCACGGCACTTGGCAATCATATTCTGGCTGGCACATCAAAGGGTTGGATCAACATCATCGAAACTCAGACCTGCAAAACAATCCATTCCACCCGTTTATGCAACGGTGTTATAATACTTCTGCGTCTTGCAAGCAATGGACGGGATTTACTTGCGAACAGCTCCGACCGTGTGATACGCACCATTTTAATGCCAGACCTTTCACAGCTTGGCGTTAACCTTGAACCATCTAATATCAAGCTCGACATAGAACACAAATTCCAAGATGTGGTGAACAGGTTAAGCTGGAATCATGTTGCTTTCTCTGCAACGGGTGAATTCGTGACTGCATCCACGTTTATGAACCATGACATCTATGTCTGGGAACGCAGCCACGGCTCACTTGTCAAGATTCTTGAAGGCCCGAAAGAGGAGCTGGGAGTCGTCGAGTGGCACCCAAACAAACCCATGGTGGTAGCCTGTGGGCTAGAGTCTGGCGGTATATATGTATGGTCAATTGTCACGCCACAGAAATGGTCTGCGTTAGCGCCTGATTTTCAGGAAGTCGAGGAAAATGTTGAATACGTTGAGAGGGAAGATGAATACGATATCCATCCTGCTGAACAGGTTCATCAGCGCCGGCTTGATCTCGAAGATGAGACCCCCGACGTGCTTACTATTGAACCCGTCAAGGGAGAAACCAGTGATGATGGACATGAGATGTTCCGCATGCCTGTCCTCTTGGACATATCAGATAGCGAGAGCGAAGAGGATATCATTGCAGTGGGGCCTGGAACAATGAGAAGACGCAGCCCTGGCTCCGGACGTGAGTGGATGAATAATAACAGCGGCAACAATGCAGCTGCGTCCGCTACCGCCGGTGGCGACGTTTACGATTCTGATGGTAGAAGACAGGCGATGTTGAATGGCATTGGCAGAGCGCAGAATAAAGGACGCCGGAGATAACCTTAACCAACCTTTTAAAAAATTGGAATTGGAAAAAAGAAAAGCAAAATATAAAATGGAAAAATATAACTCGATCAGATAATAGTCGACTAACTGATCATCGCAAGTTAACAACTTTATCCAGCACGCTTGTAATCGATAAACAACGCCATCTGTGCCCCGTTTTTATTTCTCTCTGGGCTTCTCACGACGTCATATCAGCGGCACGCCTTACGATAGGGATGCACTGGACTAGCTATGACGAAACGTCTCCTCCAGCCTCGCTACTTTTTCCCCTCTGTGGGATGATTCTCTAGGCTAGGTCGAAAGGTAATGCTCTGTGGGCATCCCCAATGCAGCCAATCGTAACTACATACTTATGGAGTACGTCTAGACATGCCCGTCCATTTACTGCATGCCTGCACGAGTACCAGGATGGCCTCAGCTTATCCAAAACTGCCCAATATCTTGCGCCACGTCTCCAGAGCGTCAATAATGAATATCAGGGTCGACCCCACGCAAAGATTTGTATATCTTCCGGGTATGATGCAAGCGAGCATCTGACATGAAACAATGAAGCAGGAACCCCTTTTCTTGTCCCACGAATCAGCGTTTCTTTCGAGGAGACAACAAGTTCAATTTTTAACCATGTTCTCCCTTATATGTATACGAGATCAAGGGCTCTTCTGGTTGACAAATGAACGTGGAGACAGCGTCATGCATGGGTGGATTTCATGCACCTGCTTTTAGTCACTGTCGATGACCCTTGTCTCCAACCCCAATGGTAGGTTGCAGGGAATTCTGCAGGTATTTATAATTATGACAAACGAGAAGTTAACCGACCCCTTTCCTTTCCTTTCAGCTAGCCCTACTCCATACCAAGGAAGAGAGGATGCCACTGCTTCAGCTAGTCGTTGTCACATACACGCTCAACTGGAAGGGAAGGCTGTAATTTTGTGCCATCCAGCCTGCTTGGTAATTTCACGGCCTTTGTTGCATAGGGAGGAGTTGAGTGTGTGAGGCACGTCGGCAAGTAAGTGATAATCAGCCACTAGAGAGTATTTAATTTAGGTTGTAGATGCTCCATGTTGTCACACGAAGATTGCATCTCAACTTAGCATTTAGCTCCTCTCCAGGGTTTTTTCCAAAAGAAATATAATCATCGGTTACCGTGAACGCATGGCGACTAGGAGCCCAGTTAAAATATCAGAACATGTTTAATACGGAGATATCTCCGCCCAATCTATGGGGAAGCAAACACGAAGTTGACCTCCTTCGGAGCTCCAGTCTCGGGACGTAAGAGAATCAAGTGCCTTTGCCAATGATATTATTTTGAAGTTACAGGGGCAACAGACTCCCCATGTGTACGGAGTACATTGTCACGATATCTCGTATATACAGGAAACTGACTCCATTTTTGGAGAGTTTTACGAGATGTTACAGAGTTAAATTATATTTCATGACGGACACTCCGTACCTTGGTCGTATCATGAGGAAATACAAGGGCTTGTCATTAACTATGCAGTGTGTTTTTGTATTTTAAGTAGCACATAAGTGAGGCTCACCCGCAGCAAAACTAGTGAAATCTTAATTAGTTAGCTGGTTATTTAGGGGGTAACTAGTTAATTGTTATCGAGTATACTCCAATGTCAAGCTAATTAGCTACAATAATGACTCCTTAAGCACCCTTACGCTGGAGTAAGAAGCGGGAAATGCGCCCAAACAACATCTGCTAATTTGATACTGTTGCAACTTCCTTTTCACTGGCAACGTCCATGGCAGAAAGTACATGTAGTATATATGCAAACTAATGCCGGTTGATGCCCGGGAGCTAGAGAATATAGGGCCCAATAAATGCACCGCAAACGATAGACGTAACATCTATGACCCTATCGAACTGTATAGCGAGCCTACTAGTATTGATAACCGAGACAGAATGAAAACAGCAAAGAACGATGACGGGGAATTTTAATGCAACCCTCTATATAAAACAGAGTACAAAGGCATATCATAACCATCATAGCAAGGGAAAAGGAGACAATCAAGGAAAAGAACAAGGTAACTAACCACTCGTTATCGTAGCAATAGATCATCACCATGAATCGTCATCCTGAGGAATGACCATGAAACAGAGCATACTCCTCCCTATATAACTAACTCCGGCGTGCTCTGCCAGCCCGAGGAAAATATAACAAAGAAACGATAACTAACCGAGTTATGGGATGCAAGACGTCCGCACAAACTTTTCCCAGCCATTCGTAGATCCGTCTCCTCTTTACCTTTTTACCCTTTACCATTCCGCCGGGACAGGACAACGCTTGATAAGAAATTAAAAAAAAAAAAAAAAAAAAAAAAAAAGCCATCAGACATGCAAGCAAGGGTTGAAGCGAGGAGAATACATAAAAATATTCAAGAAAAAGAAAAGGAGCCGTTTCCCGACTGTCCAATGATAGGGAAACATAACAACTTCAGAGCCATAAAAGTTGGGAGGCAAGTGAGGGAACCGCAAGACCCGAGGAAAAGGAAACAAACAGAAATTCTGGCAGAGACGAACTGGTGGAGAGAAGCCGCTGCATTTAAGCTGGAAAAATATGTAGCGTTCCCCCTGATCCATCCCTCTTGCCGTTTCTGCTTCGTCGCATATGTCAACCCTGTGGAAAATTTCCTGAGAAGAGGAATGACTGGCCAAGATGCGACGTGGTCGTGCATATATAATGGGTATATTCTACCCTTGTCCTGACAGCCGGTGACCCAAGCATCGAAATACATTTGACGAAGATGTTCCCCCGGCAGTCGATTTCCTTCTGAACTGTTCTCCCTCTTTTCTTTCCTTTTTCTCTCCAGCTCAATTTGCCAGCAGTGAATTTTTCCACCTTTCTGTCCCCGAGGCTATCCCTCCCTCCAGGCCAAACCAAAATCCTGGGATTCCTATCATTTACATTCCATCATTTCCGGCAATCCTCCCAGCATGTCCATACTTTCCTTTCCTCCAAATAGTTGGGCTTTTAGTTTCCTCGACAGTCATCTGTGAACGGATGGAAATGTGCTCGAGATATCGGAATTTCACAACACTCAGGAATGTGAAATGCGAATCTGTATATGGAAGGTATACAGGGTAACCACAACGTCCTCTGCGTATCGGCATTCGGTTCAGCATTTCGACGGATTTATCGATCCATTTGGATGTCAAATTCTTCTCCCCATGCGACGACACCGGCAGGTACTTGATCCGATCCCTAGTGAAGTGTCACTGTACAGGGGTAGGGGGAGGAGGAAAAGGGAGGAACATGGCTAGCTGCGCGATATAAACTCAGCAAAATCACAATGCTCGTTTAAAGATGTCACGGCCATCAATCAAAGGTGGTTCGTGTGATTCAAGCGTGCAGAGGGAAATACCCTATTTCTCCTTCCGGTTCCTTTCGCTATCCGCCTTTCCCATGTTTCCGTCTATCGCTTCCACCTCCTTTTCATTCATTCGTTCTTCCCCAAAATTCGCTCTTCCTTCAAAATCATACTTCTGTCGTCCTGTATTGTTTGTCCTGCAGGAAGTAACTGCCGGCAACCAATGGTCCAGTGGCAATTTGGTTCTTTGGTTCTTATAGTCACCCATTAATGGGTTGCTAACGGCTTTTGCTAATCAGATAGCAATGATGAACAATAGCCCGGAAAAGTTACGGACCAGTTACACTTAAGGGACAAGAAAAATGGGGTACTCAGATTCTAGCAGACGCTGGGCGCATCCGACAAAGAAACCCAAATTTTGAGTTGTCTCACCTTGGTTTCCGCGCCGTGTAAACCTGGAGATGATTCCACGCCTGGACATTTTTGTCATAGGCCTGAGTGATTGCTTGATCAGCCAAGTCCTGGATGCGATCAAGAGACATTCCACTTATTCGAGTAAGCGGTCCTTGCAAGAGCGTCAGTGCACTCTCTGAGAATGCGAGATTGTACCACTTTCCCACCAACTTGTCAGACGGGTCTTCTGGCCACTCGTTGAGTGGCAATCCCTCCACATGTTGCCTGACATCAACAAATCCAGCCTCCTTCAGGGTGTGTTTCATGCTGCGATTGAAAGCAATTGGCCGCATAGCCTTATCTGTGGCAGCCTTCAGTTGCTGGTACCATTCCGAGAGATGTTCGTTTGGCATGCCATTGACGGTAAACGGCTCGAAGTCAATTTCGACCTGTTCGAAATAACCGGTTCCAGGTTTCAAGTGCGCAAAGACCTTGCTGTACAAGTTGGGCCAGTTCGAAACACTCCCGCAACCCATCTGAAGATGAATAAAATCCCAGGAATTCTCGCCTAGAAGCCAGGGGCTCTCAAAGTCCCGTGGAGATTGGAATTCACAATTAGGAGGTCGATTGGTGGGTTGCATAGGAGCTAGGTCGATTCCAAGCACATATGCGTGAGGATATTTTTTTGCTATGTCGATTGCCCAGATACCTATCATATTTGCCAAGCGAAGCACAAAATATAGGTCAGACCAGATTCTGCCCTCAAGACGAAAATGAAAACGGGTTTGTGTAATAAGAGACAGATATTAAAAACAAGTGCGAGACCAGTCCCAAAAAAAGGGTACATTGGCCGCACGCATTCCGGGTTCCAGAAAGCGGTTGAGAACAATGACAAAAAGGAGAAGGAAAGGCAAATGTGAGAAAGAGACTAAACTGAGGAAATTTCAGTACCTGTTCCGCAGCCTAGATCGAGTATCCGAGGCCCCTGATCATGGATTGAAGTGGGATTGCGCATTATGCTTGGGGGAATCTTGATGTTCGGGCTATGCAGTATCTCCTTGCGGGCCACGCAGAGCACCCGGTGGAAGAGGTCCAACCGATCCTGCTCATTCTCGTCGCAAGGATACATGTACATTCCTCTTCGAAAGCCATGGTATAGCCTCCCGTTTTCCTCGTAGCTCGGGTATGTGTCGATCTGGCTGCATCTGGGTCAGCAACAGGACCAGGGAAATAGGGGGAGGAGCGTGGGTGCTGATGATAGTGGTTCAGGGCACAGGCTCTCGGGCCTCGAAATTGAACTGCACAACCCATGACAGCAAAAGGCATTACATGAATTTGGAGGCCATGGAAAGAGGATATCGCAATCTCCGTCTTATACCAAGCAGAAATGAAAACCACAGCAGCAGCAGCAGAAGAGAAGCTGGACTTGATACTCACACGTGATTGCCTAGTGCCCCGCTGTCCATATCAACATCTTCATCCTGATGCTGCTGTCTCCCTTGACCGGACGACCTGGGAGACTTGCCAGTCACAACGGAAATGTCCATTTATACGGACCGGTGGTGATCGAGGCTGTTTGCGCGCGCGGACGAGCTATCTTGCTGGGTGGGGTCGGTCGTTGAAGAACCGACCCTCGATCCAGAGACCACCAGGGGAGAAACCGTACAATCCATGATGGAGGCCGCTTGCACAAAAGTACAGGAGAAAAGGAGGAAGAAGAACAACAACGACGCCGTAGGGTCTGCTCTGGACGCAGGCTCGTGGTAGAGACGAATTCGCTTGGAAGAAGGCCGTGGATTGAGCGGGAGTCGCGGTTTTTTTGACTGGAGTTGAAGATTTGAAGAATTCCTGAAGAATCAACAAGGAAAAGAAAATAGAACAAACAGGTAAGCCCAAAGACACCCAAGAAGTAATAAAAAATAAGAAAAAGATTTAAAAATATAAGAATAAAAAATAAAAGAAATAAAAAAGCCCACAATACAAGTCAGCTGACGATTAATACAGCTCTGCGATGATAAACTCCGGCTCGCTCTGGGGTGGGAAGAGACGAGAGCCAGATAGAAGCAGAGAGAGGCCTTTTACCTCTGCTGTCTCGTTTCTTTTTTGTCTGCTGGGCGGCCGGGATGGCGAGGATGGAGCTGGCCTGGCGTGGAGGCTGAAGACGAGAGAGGCGGATGACGGACGGGGATTTGAAGATTTGGTCTGATTGAAAGATTCCGGGCGGACTCTTCTAGTCTCTGGTGGCTGCCAGTCCTTCTAGTCCTTCAGGTTCTCCTGGATTCTGTGATGAGAAGGTGGATAGGCGATATCGAAGAGGATCGGAAGTATATACATACGTATATATATATATATATACAGACACACATATATATAAATATACTATGTAGATGCTGAAGACATATATAGAGTTGTATATCAGGGCAGCAAGCAATTGATTGGGCAGCCAGGATGAAAAAGCCGGGAGCTTTTTGTTATTTTTTGCACTTTTCTGGTTCCCTGCTGGGGTGGAAGGGGATGATGTATTTTTTCCCTCTCTTCTCGTTCGTTTGAAAAATTATGCCGATTATTTTTTATTTTTTCTTTCCTTTCCTTTTACCCTTATTGTGTTTTTTGTTTTTCCGTTTCTTGTTTGACCTCTAAGAGGGCTAAGGTTGACGGACAGAACATGCAGAAACCGAAACCTTCGATCCGAAAAGTGGGTGAGAAATGACACTACTAGATGTGGAGGCCGGAAAAAGGAAAGAGGGAGAAACCGGGAAACGCAAGACGTAAGTAAGACTGAAGAGTCCTGGGATTGGGAAGGGAAGCCAGTGCTGGAAAGGGGTGTTTGGGAGGATGATTGGGGCCGACTGGATGGAAGTCGTTGAAAAGGGGGTGAGTATGCCGGGTCTGCTGGACGCAAAGAACGGGTTGGACCTAAAAACGGCGGGAGAAAAGGAGATATAAGTATCAGCCAGAATGCCTTGAAACGACTCTGGATGGGAGATGTTTAAAAAAGAACCGAACGAGCGAAAAGAAAAGAAGGCGAAGAGACAGAAAAAGAAACGAGAAGAGAAGATGCTTACACTTTTTGATACCGCGTATGGTAAGCCCATCAACGGGGGACCTGGTAAAAGGGTAACGTCAACAGAGTTAACAAAAGCTAAGCTGGGAAAAAGGTGAGAGGAAGCAGAAATACGCAAAGAAAAGAAACGAGAGTCATCCTGTTCCCAACCTTATCAGAGCAAGCAGCTATATTAGCCTCAGACATCCGGGAACGAGTTTGGGCCAGAAAAGGGTGAAGCGGCGGAGATGACAAAAAAAAGGGTTGGATGAGAAGCGGCTGGGGACAACAAGGGGGGCGTCGTCTCGATGAGATTTATGCTGGCTGCTGCCTCTGCTTCCCTCTTACGCTTTTTATTTTTAACAAGAACTAAATCTTATTGATGTTTGGCAGGCAGGGATGCCTTGGGGAAGCACAGATTGATCTTCGCTAGGTAGTTGATTATTTTTTTTCACTTTCGTTTTTCCCTTCAATTCTAGTTATTTTCCAGCTCCCTCCGTCCTGTGCGGCTTTTCCTCTTGTGCATGGTCGGTTGACAAAGTGTATGGAGTATGGAGTACATAGCTCAGTCTTCACTGTTGCGGCGCATCCTGAGGAAACCATACTACTCTTCACGAGCCTGGGCATGGGTGGCTGAGGCTCGCTGCCTGAGCATCGATATGCATACACTTATGCCTTTCGAGCACGGCGTACGATGTAGCAGGGTCTCCACCACATGGTTCAACAACTGACGGCCAATCGATCGATATACAGGCCACACAGAAGTGATCGGTCCTACTCTCACAGACACGAACATAGTAGTATCGTCAGAATAATATATATTCTGTATCATGATGTTAATATACCGACTTTCAAAGCGGGTCTTTCTTTTCTTCTTTTCCGGGCGCCTCAAAGTATGTGCAGCTTCATCTGTGCTCCCGTTTAGTTAGTTAACTCGTACTAAGATGGGCTCTCCCTTCATCCTTTTTCCCAGTCCCGTGGGACGAGGCACAAGCCTCGGGACGACGTGGCGAGGGAGCTGAGCAACAGGGAGCATTCTGCTCTGGATCTTTAGTTGGGAGAGATCCTCATTGTCTGACGTGTTACCCCGTCTGGGAATCTCAAGAGGAGACTGACTAGGGTCACAAGAGATATGTTAGAAGATCGTGGCAGAGATAACGCCGTTCAGACTTGGACAGCCATTTTTGATTGTGGACGTGACGTTCAAGGGGGGGCGCTTGTCGAGGGACGGGGACCTTGCATAAAAATGCTTACCAGGCACAGCAACCGGAAGTCTGATTCTGCTTTCGTGCCTGACAGATGGGTTAGTTATGTTAGTTGGTTTATCTCCCTGGGATCCAGGATGATAAAAAAAATAATAAAATAAAAGCCCTCGGCCGCCGTGAGGTCAAAGAAAAATGCAAATAAATAAATAAATAAAAATAAAAACTTGTCTCGGGATATTCCAGCCTTTCACATGCCGAGCTTTCTCGTGGCGGCTGCAAGGAAAGAAAGCGCTGTTAAAACGATCCCGGAGAAGTGGTCGTTGGTGGGAGAGAGAGCCATATATTAGGCGGAGTTGCATGCTGTGTCGGGAATTACCAATAAATCCATCCCCTTCCCCAAACCAGCAAGGGAGAAAAAAAAAAATTCGGCTAGGCCGCTGAGGAGACTGTTTATCGAATGCTAATAATACTTAACATAGGGAATGACGCCAACGAGTTAGCTGGTTTTGTTGTAAATGTATTACGGAGTGTGCAGGGGTATGACATTACCGCTGGAGCCTTCATGAAATACGGGCAATTACCTGCAGAAATATGGGAGTCGATCAGTTTCATGCGTTTGGATGTTGATGCCGAGCGAAGAAGAAAAACTGGCACGGCAAGTCTCGCGGTCCCACGACAGGAAACACGCAGGAAATAGGGCTGCTAATGACTGGCTGTCCTCTAAGCGCTTTGTATGCACGCATGTCTGTACTCTGTCGATAGTGGAAGAAACAAATATATATGCAAGGTCGACAGGCGCTTATCTGGAAAGGCGAGACAGCAATATGGCCAATCGAAGACCCAGCGAACAGATGCACAATAATAACAAAAAGGAAGAGCAGGATAGAATAAAGTCCAATCGAGTGGTTGTTGTGTGCGCTGCGCCGCTTCCTGTTCATATGGGATAACGGCGAGCCGCCGAGAATGAAATATTATCTAGTGGCTATCTGGCCTTTGTTTTTTCGGGAGATATTTCCCTCTCCCACATAAGTGACTATCCCCACGATGCCAGGGGGTGGAAGGATGAGAGTGTGCCTGAGTCACTTTTCTTTGCGTCTTTGCTCTTCTTTCCTAATCCTTGGTGGTCGTTTTTGTTAAGTCTCTTTTAAGACGACACCATCATACATCATCGACCTGTGTGGACCCATGGGGGTGTGGTGTTTGGCATGGATCAGGGTTACAGCCAAACGATTTGCTGGGAGCAGCCGCTTGCCCGTCACACTAGCATCCAGTTTAAGTAGCTGCAATCGGCGGTGAGGATAGAGAGCAATGGCTTCTGGTTGGAGCATGGCAAGACATTATGATGTTCTGCGCTGTTCTGCCTATCCCGAGTCATACATCATCCCATTTCTCGGGCCCTCCTGGAACACGAAGATGCGATGCTATGACAAGAGATGACACAAAAGGTCGAGAATGAGAACGGCTATCCTTGCTGACACTGGCACCCCCATTCCCTTCTTTTTCTTGCCTCTTTGTGTATGTTCTTTCTCGGCCCTAGCCGACACCTAGCCAAACCAGATAGTCATCAGCTGGGCCCATGGTAAGGTTCGGTTTGGCGGAATCATACCATGGTTCATCACAAGCCGCCGCCCAGTGGAGCCTTGCCGGAAGTCTAATACAAAATTAAGTGACAATTAGCTGGCTCTGAAAATCCAGCTAATTAGCCAACTTAGGCATTTGCCAATAAAGGGGGAAGGTCGGACTTGTTGTTCTCCCCAGCGCATTGAATATTGTTTGACGAAAGACCGAGGAGAGGGGAGAAAGAGAGTAAAAAACAAACTCCTTAGAAAAAAGGAACGAAAAGAAAAGAAAAGAACATAAATGATCTCCTCTTCTCCACCTGCATGCGAGCATACTTGGCGCAGCGTCAACTGGGGGGAGAGAGAGGGGTTCTGATATTAAAATGTCATTGTATTGATGCTGGGGGGCTTGCAGAACGTGCATCCAGAGGGAACCAACCCCCTGGCTTTGCAGCCTGGACATGCACACTTTGCTGGTTGTTGAGCATGCGCATCTATCACGGTTCCATGCGGGTAGGGAGGTGGAGTCTGGCTGCATTGATGAGTTGTAGCTAGTAGCCCATCAAGGCAAGTCGACAGACTAGAAGGTGGAAAAGGGAAAAAGGACGGGAGACCACTGGACGATTATTCTTGGCTTTGGCTTTGAATGGAGTTGTCTCTGTAGAATGGCATTAAATAATAGAATCCAACATTTTGGCATGTCGAAGGGAGCCTCCCGGTTGGCAGAAGAGTTGGCTAGCATCTAGACTTCTTGAGTTGCAACGGTGGAATGTTCCGTAATAAGTGTCTGAGTCCTTCTCCTGAATCTCTTTGTCAAGCACGCATAAAGATTGGGTGCTTGGGATTATAGGTTGGTTTGCCTGACTCGCCGATATGAACTGGGCATGTATCTATGGCTGACTCGACATAACTATTTGACTGCCCTGTACGCAGCCAATTGACCTCACCGGAAATAAGGTGCAAAGGTGTTTAATATACGGTGTACTGAGGGAGGCTGGCAGGGATGCTCGCCCATGTCTAGCTTGCCCAGTATTAGTATCTCGCACAGAGAATAGCGAAAATTTACACACTTATCCCGTACAACGTCGTCGGTTCCAACTCCTTGCCAGAGCAAACTAAGAAGATGCGGTTAACGGGAACTATCGCGGTCCACCTCCCCGAGTGACCTCATAGCCATGAATATTCCTTTCAAGGTGTGATGCCGTTCGTCGTTTTTTTTCTCTTGTCTCTCCTGTCGCCCTGCCCCATACGAAGTGCATTAGTCCGTACACACGGATAAATGCATGGTGCCAGATCAGGTCGCATCAAGAAAATGCTCTCAACTGAGCTTCTCATCAAATCGATATGCCCTGAGTGTAAATGCATGAAAGTCTCCCTCCAACGAGGGTTTATCGCCACTTGGGGCGAGCGATAGATCAGCCCAGAAAGAAATTCAGGCACCAGTTTATTTTGCAGTTGGATTTCTATTTGCAGCTTTGCCCCCCTTCTTTATTTTCACCATGTCGTAGTAATGATATTTTTTTTTTTTATCTCATTTTGACCAAGCTTTAACCGCCTTGATAACATGCGGCGCAGCAACGGGCAAGCAAGAAGGGATGCGAACCACAGTATGTGGTTCAAGGCGTCGTCAGGCGGGTTGACAACGGAGAGGGGTGTTACTATTGCTTCTGCTACTGGTCCTCTTTCAGTTTATCTTGGAAAATGTCGCATTGAATAGTTGCTGGTGGGACAAGAGCCAGCTTCAGTAGTGGTGAGCTAAGTCTTATTAATGCGATCTATCAGAACAATTGTAGCCAATGGAATCTGTTCAGGTTGGGCCGGGCAGGACGTGAATGAGATATTCTCCGAGCATGAAGGCTATTAGGACCGGAAGAGTCAAAGAGGGTCCGTACCGTGGGGGCAAGGGGAGATCCTCGGGGGCCTGCAGTCGTTCGTTCGCTCAATCCTTGGTTCTTTTGACCTAACAGCTGAGCCTTCAGGTAGAAGTGATGACACCTGGTTGGCATTGTCGGCCAAATGGAACCCTACATGTTACCAGTGCGCTCATTTCGTTTTACCTGTAGGTCAATCAACTTCTCCATCTCACATAGCCATTTCTTCTCAAACTGCTCTCCAGAGAATCTTCGCGCAGATTTCCTCGCTCTTAACCTCATAGCAAGCTTCTCTGATTCTGGTAGAGCTAATGCAGCTTCAAACGCAGCAGCGAACTCATCTTCGGTCGTAGCATGAAAACCGGTGGCTCCTTCGTCGTCCAGGTCTACGACAATATCACGCCTTGGTCCACCTGAGTTATGAACAATGCTGATTAGGCCAGCAGCCTGGTACTCTACCACCCCGATACCAAAGTGCTCGTTCCACATAGCATTAACGCCAATAGACGCTTTTCTAAGGTTTTCTATGACAGTTGGCCAATTGGCGTCACAGAGGAAAGTGGTGTTGTCACGAATCCGTAATTCGTGGGCCAAGAGGCGAAGATTGTATATATGCGTTTCATCCGAGGTCTGGTGGCGGACTGAGCCGATAAGAATGAGCTGAGGCGAACCGGCGCGGCGGCCGCCATCAACGCTAGCTTTGGGGTCTGTGGCATTTTGGCTCTCAGCTGTAGCGTTGTATTGCTTCAAAAACCGCGCAAACGCGTGCAAGATAAGTGAATGATTCTTCTCAGGGCGAAACTGAGCTATGTAGACAATGGCGGGCTGTCGGACTTGTTGCTCACTCCTGAGGTCAATTTTTATTGACTCTAGTTCGGATACCGCAACAGGGGGAAAGACTACACTGGGAGTTTGGTATTGATTCCCTCGCCTTCGCCTTGAAGGTAGCCAAAGACGTTGGATGTGCTCAGATGTCCAGGTTGAATTGCACATAACAACGTCAATTGTAGATCCTACCAAGCCGTATAGTCGCGCGAACAAGCGCCAATAATGTTTTTTGATGGCTCCTTTCCAACCTTTCCCCGCCCCTGAATTCAGGCCTTTGGAACCTGATGCGTCGTCTAGGGACTCTAACATGTCAGTTGAAATGGTAGGGTAATGCACATACGAACCCGTGGGGACTTTGGGAAAAAGATAATGAGATAATGCTGAAGCAAAAGCATAACCCATTGTATCAATAAATATATCAGGAACGAGGAGGGTAAAGGCATCGTGTGCAAGAATCAGGGAGCCTATCGATTGCCCAAGAAGAGTAAAATGAGGCCATGTGCTACTTAACACGTATCTTCGCATAGATAGGTATAGGAACACGACTGTGGGCGGATGTAGCTGAATATTGAACCGTCTCTATTGACCTGTAAGCTGATTGATCGTATGCTCACCAAAGAGTGTAGACAGCCCACCTCTATGTTTTTCAACATTGTAGCTTTGTCCACATCATGGTCGCCCGTGTATACAGCGCAAATAGCCTTCGGCCACCTTTTTTGAGTAGCAGCTATAGCTGCCCAGAGGACTCTTTCACCGCCTCCTCCGGCGTTGCTGTGTGGTGGGTGTCAGCAACTTTCATATGATCTCTGAAGATGCGGGGGAAGCTTGCGTATCTCACCAGAACGGATGAAAAAACCCTACAATCCCAGCCCAGTCACTGCAGTTTCTTCCATTACTGCTAGATGCCGATGAGCTCTGTCCGTTATCTCCTCCATCTTTGTCAACGGTCTCCCAATCTTCCTCTTCCACCTTCAAGCCAGCGGTTTGTCTGGCTCTCCGCGACCTGTAATCTTCCTCCTCGACACGCACACGAGCTCGTATCAGTGCCCTTCTCGCCTCCGATTTCTTCTGATTGAGATATCCTAGCCAATGAAGGGCTGACCGCACGATATAGCCGGGTAAGGAGGGTGTAAAAAGGACTAAGGAGACCAATGCCACCACGACTGCAACTGCTGCTGCCACGGGGGAGAGCATTGTAACGCAAAGTATGCAGACTCAGCTGGATGCTAGGAACAATAACCACCTTCAACTGTCAATCCATATCCAAACCATTAAAATATAGGAATGATAAGCGAGCTGCCTCCACCAGTATAGCTTTTCTATACAGACTTAACTTGGATTCCCTAGGTACTAATGGAGGGATACTTGTTACTTGTTCTAGTCGCCTTATCGGACTTGGATGACTCAGCAAGCGGCTGCCTGTCGGATAAATAGTATTTCCGCAAAGCTGAGGTCGGCCCGGTCGGGTTCTTGCCTAGATAGGTAAATTTGCATTGTTTGTCTTGAAGAGCTTCCAACCAACCGGAAAAGGACACCACGACACGGCTCGCTCGACCATCCCAATTACATCGAAATGGATGCATTGCGTGCCGGCTTATAGAGGGTTCGATTGCAGATCCTCGTTCGTTTATTATCTGTTATCTTTTTTAGTCCTATAAGATGTCACTCATGCGGCCTCGTCTTGGTTTTCCAGCGTTACGCTCATTCAGATGCGGCCGAGTTTCAATTGCAGCACCGTCGAGGCGGAATTTCCACGCGTCAAATCCAAATCGAATTATAGACTCATCTATTCTTGTTGCCCATGATGTTATCCAGGGATTCCATTCCATCACTGGCCTACCTTGGGTGCTCTCAATTCCACTTACGGCTATTACTGTACGGTGCTGTGTCGCTTTGCCGCTTCAAATCTGGTCAATTCTAAAAACTCGGCAATTGCAAAGGCTGAACCCACTTCTCCTTACTTGGAGCAGAGTCTGTCAAAAAAAGGCCATGGACGAAGCAATCATGAAAGGACGACACCTTTTCCCCAAAACAATAGAGGCTTCCTGGCAGCAAGACTTCAAGCTGAAGAGGAAGGAGCTTTATAAGAGGTGGAAGATTCGTCCCTGGGCAAGCTATGCGAGTATTTTGCAACTTCCCGTATGGCTTGCTATGATGGAGAGCTTAAGAAGAATGGTTGGGATGTCGGGAGGCCTTCTATCTATCATTCAATCGTGGATCGAATCTAAAGTGGACGGAGCCCGAATTATCGAGGTTGAACCGTCCATGGCAATAGAAGGCGCATTGTGGTTTCCCGACCTCCTCATAGGTGATCCTACACATGCGCTCCCCGTCATTCTTGCGGCCACAATGTTCACCAATGTTACTTGGGGCTGGAAGGTCAAATCTGCGGCCGAAATCTCTAAGCTGCAGCGAAGTGAAGCAATTCGAGAAAGGGCATTCAAGATACTGAAGCGGGTTTTACAGGGTCTGTCTATATGGCTGGCGCCGGTTATGATATATTCCCAAGCCCCAGCGGGCCTGTTGATATACTGGATCTCGAGTTCAACCTTTGCAACTGCGCAGACACAAATAGTGCGCAGAGTTATGCAAACCAAGGCACCACCAGCGCCTTGCCGTGAAAAGAGTGTAGGGAGCATCCATGATAAGACCTCTACGGCATTCAAATGAAACCAAAAAACGTCAATACGTACTTTGTCATACACTCGAAAGGTAATTTTTTGGTTGCTATGCCAGGCCATGGGGTGCTCAAAGATTTGACCACTAACCGTCCAAGTTGCCTGCAAAGAGGGTAAGAGTCGGGAAAATATTATGACCATCAACGCCGGTGACTGCTCCTGGATGAGAGGCGTATTGAATCATCAATCATTTCAAAGGGGGATCGGTAATGTACCAGATGCATCACAGGGGGCTATTTCATCTCTGATTCGCCTGAACTTAATGCCTGTATAATTTGCCGCCCTTGGAGTGGGTAAGGTGATGCTAATATGAAGATTTTTAATCCCCATAAATAATACTGCTGGGCTGTTGAGCTCAGCTGCTGCAGAACTATCAAGATATCATCTTGTCATATTCAATATGATATATATCTTTTGCTTTACAAGGCAGATTTGGATATCGGACTTCGCCAAATATGGAATACCTGGCGTTACGCGGCCACTAGCCACTTTCAAGTTAGATATGATATTCTATGGAATGAAAGTATGTAGCTGAACCATCATGCGAAGTGTTGAGCGAATAGTAACGATACGGGATTTTCAGGGGCCGCTCAAACAAGAAACATTAAGAGTCCAAATATAAAAACCGGATATCAGAAACTTGTGAAGACTCCACACCAGATATACGACATGTATGATATGCCAAAAATACAGGCCTAGAAAGGCATATAGAATTCAGAAAACATTATAGCTTTGGGGGTATCTTGTGTATTGAAGCACTGGCGTCCTGGTTCACGTTGACTGAGCCGTTGTTTTCACCTTCACCGAAGAAGATCACTTCAACTGTAAGGTCATCACTAAATTTAACATGTTAGCATTTGTCAGTTAACTGAAACAAAATTAAAACATACCGGTATCTTCGCGCGTACGGACTGGGAAGGGTAAGAAGAGCGCAAACAAGTTCCCTATTTTTGCCCCCTAGAGCATTTCGAATCAAGTGAGTTGCTGCGTTCTTGTCTTCCACTACGAAACGGTTGGTATCCTGGGGAATCTCATATTGAACTTGACGGATGGGTAATCTCTGACCGGATTGTTTTTCCTTCGAGTCCATCTCGACAGGCAGAGATCCATTACTGCTGAACCAGCTCTTCATCCAGTTTCCCACACCATCCTTTCCACCGGATTTTTGATGTTCAATCCACTGCCCGACTAGTCCAACAACTTCTTCATTACTTAGCATTTCCCACAAGCCATCTGTAGCCAGTACCAAAAAATCGCTTTTAGAAGGGTCAATTTTGGTCGTTGTGATAACGGGCTCCGCAGTAACATAAGGGGGAGATTTCAAGAGCTGGTTAGGAGTGCGTCCGAAGAAGTGCCGTTTGATTTTCTCCTGTGTTTTACGCTGCCATTTATATGCGGCATCGCCAAAGGCTCGACTAGGTTCGAGACCACCGAGAATTCTTCCATTCCGGACGACGTTGTCTTCTCCGGGGTGTTCAGCGCGCAACCGTTTGGCTTCAGATTCCGTGCCCCCAGTTTGGTCTTCAGATAGTGGTATGGCTGACCATTTACCGCTTGGCGATCGACGTCCTAGAACCGCCCGAGAGTCACCGGTACAGGCAACGCGTACCAACTTTGACCTGCTGTCATAGAATGCAAGAAGAGCGCATGACCCAGACAGAGCCGGGGCAAGAAGTTCGGCAGCAACAGTTTTAGAGTTAGCCTTGACAACTTTTTCCACGCTTTCAATCACAATTTCATGATCAAGTCGCAAGAAACCGGTCTTTATGGCGGCATCAATCGCTTCTGGGCTTGGGAAGGGGAATGATGGATTGGTAGCAGCCGACTTATAAGTGGCATTAAGTTCACGAGCAACATAGGAAATCAGAGTCTGTCTGAGTTTCGCAGATGTGGTCCATCCACTGTACAACAATAAGTCAGATTTCCACTTGCGGGAAAAAGAAAGGAGAATAGAAAAAAGAGACTTACGCATGGCCATCAAAGACGCCCCAGAAGTTCCAGTCACTTGTTGGGGCACCATTGTCCGTTGCTGCAACAGAGCTCGGTACTTCTACCACCTTTTCGGCATGGTCATCTTCAATCGGATCATTGCTAGGAAGCTGGACTACATCATAACGGACAACACCGGATCCACGCCCGATGAAATATGACTCCTCGTTTCGTCGAAGCCGTTCCGTGGCTTGCTCAGGTGTAAGCATGCCCACGACTCGCTCTCCCGAGTTATCTGTCCGTTTGGAGACTGGTTGATCAACACTAGCAGTGGTATAGAATTGGTCACTTTCCACCTGGACTCCTGAGGATAATGCCGAAGTTATTGCTGCATTTGATGCAGTGTGAATAGGACTGGATAACGTTGTGCTGGTTCCAGATACAGCGCTGGATTCAGACCCTCCGGTGTAGGCATACCATGCTCCTGTGGCTACTAGACTCGATGCAAACGCCAAAGATAGGTTTCTAAAGATCATGGAGGATTGGAGAATGACGGTATGGCGCGGTACGGAGGTTCTTGATGTTACAAGCCCTCGTAGGCCTATATCATGATATCGGGGGGAGTGGTGGAGTGCGTTGCCCAGTCTAAAGCATGGCCTTCGCAGTGGATACCGGCGCGCGGTTCGGAAAGCGTGGGCGACTACTCGACGCATCTGAGCATGGGATATCGGTCTGGAGGAAAGTGATAGCAACCGCCGCTGTTGCTTGGAACTTCTATTCTTCTAGCTCGCTTCGCTGCTTCTTCTGTCTCACTGGCGATAATACGGAGTAATAAGTAGTTTGATATCTTCAAGGATGCTTTAAAATTCTCAGTCTCGTGACTAGGATGATGTAATCATCACGACCGATTAGCTAACTAGTTAGTTAGTTAGCTAACCCGATTGGTGTTCCGCCAAAGCGCCCTTGACCCTTCTTACTTTTAAGCAAAGATACAAGCAAACGATATTTATATCAGTCCAAACCAGCATTAATTTTTTTTATATTTGGCCGGAGAGATAGCAAAATAATCACAGAGAAAGGAAGACTTATAAGTCAAAATGTCGTCTCGGGCGTTACGAAGATTACAAAAGCAAAAAGAAGTCCAGCAAGATCTAGAGGCGGAAAATGACTCGGGAGACAGCGAACAAGATATCCCAATTTCACGGCCAAAGATCAATGCTTTTGATCTATTAGGCGACCAAGGTGGCAATGAAGATCGCGATGATTCACTCGAATCTGAGCCAGAAAGACCCGTTACCGAAGAGGACCATAGCCTTGCCCCGCCGTTGGAGGTCTCAAAAGCTACCAGCGGCAGCAAGAAGAAGAAGAAAAAGAAGAACAAGAAACAGCAGCCAAAGAAAATTTCAGGGCCAGCAGAAGCGAATACCCCAGAGCCCGCAGTTCCGGAGGTTGATGAGATAGACCTGGCTCTTGAAGCTTTGGCTCTTAAGCATCCTACACTAGAAGACCAAAATGTTCAACCCGGAAGGGACTTTCATGGCTCTTCTGAGGAGGGTTTATGTGCACTTTTGGAAGTAGATGCCAAAAAGCTCGTTTCCATGAATGAAATGAAAAGACTCTTTGGAAATGCTGCCGTGGAAAGCCGGACCTCCCCGTCCGATAGTCCATCAGGAAACAGGCGACGTGAGCGGAACAGGCGAGCCCTAGACCTAGGGGCCGCGTTAACCGGGAGGTACAGCCCTGCTAGTAGGGGTCAGGACCTCTCGGGAGTTGCACTACGTAAAAACGTGCTTATGCAAGGCAAGGCTGAGTGGCCAAAGGCGACGAGTGGTGGCCTGGGAATGGAAATTGTCCAGAAATCATCTACAGGAGTTGTGGAATATGAAATACTTCATAATACAGCTTATAAGGATGTCCAGCGTCAGTTTGATATGTGTGTGGAGTCAATGCAACCCGAAAGAATGATCGAGTTGCTTCAATATAATCGTGAGTTTTTACCGCCTCTCTACCTTTTCGTCTCGCTGCAAGTGCTTACAAATTCTAAGCCTACCATATATCAACACTGCTACAGGTTTCTGAGATTGCAAAGCACCAGGGAGACCATGCAGTATCTGCTGACCTTTTGGAAAGAGCACTGTTTAACATTGGACGTTCGGCCCAGTCTTCATTTGGCAACTCTATAAAGCAGGGAAAGGCTCGACTGGATTTCACAATAAAGGAAAATCGTGAAGTATGGCTGGCGGGCTGGAGGTATATTATTAACCTAGGGATGAAGGGTACCTGGAAGACAGCATACGAGTGGACGAAGTTCCTCCTGGGCCTTGACCCGGACGACCCGTATTGCTTATGCCTGATCATTGATCATATTGCGATACGAGCACGAGAAATGCAACATTTTGTTGATCTGTGCCTACACCCTAGCTTTAAGAAGCATTGGCATTTGTTTCCTAACATCCAGTGCTCCCTTGCCCTAGCATATATGTACTTGAGGAAACCAAAGGAGTGCCGAGAGACCCTCTATTCAGCCATGGCCAAATATCCCTGGATATTTCGTCGTCTCACACAGGAACTAAACATATCTCCCGTGCCGAAAGCAATCTGGGGTGCACAAGCACCCAACTCTGCCCATGATCTACTCTGTGAACTTTACATAGCTAGAGCCAAGGACATATGGAATACTCCCGAGGCCACTTCTCTCCTGGTAGAAGTTGCCGACTCTATTCCGACAACTGAGAAGCCTCCTCAAGCACCTGAAATATCACAGAACCTAGCACGGCATGTTATATTATCGGACGTATCATCCGTGACGACCCACCTCCCACGCCACTTCACCATCCGACAAATATCAGCGTCGGACCCATTACCACCAAATGAAGTTGGGCTGTCTACTGGTCGCGCTGCATCCATGATGGACGAAGTGCTTCAGTTATTCGGCATAAATGAGCCAGACCACATTCAACCTGGTCGCCATAACCATAGACAGATCGACGAGGAAGAAAACATTGACTCAGGAGAAGAATTGGACATGGCCGGTGTGTATCTGCCTCCGTCACAAGTCCCAGAGTGGCTTCTTGCTGGGGGGGCAGAAGAGCTCGCGGAATTCTTCAGAATCAACGGTGTGGACCCTGGAAATTGGGAGGAGGGGGTTAACATGCTCCCCATCCAACGATGGGTGAGAACCCTCCTGCGTCTCGACAGACAAGACTGGCGCCGAACCATCTCCACCGTCGCTGCATCGCTGGGCTCATCGACTGAAATGATCGAGATGGTGCTGCTCGAGGAACTAGAACAGCAGACCAGCGCCAGCTAATGGTATATACTGTGGAGTACTCCGTACTAGCTGTACCAATAATCCCCGGTGTGGAAGTGCTCTGTTTGATAGCTCGCCGTGTTGTGTCTAAGACAAGCCAAAGTAAAATAGCAACAACAATTAAAGTCGGAGCCTCGCCAAGCTGGCGCCGTTCCGATGACGCATCAAGACAGAAACTTATTTTCTTTCCTTTTTATTATTAGTTATCATTCAACTCTAGCTAACGAACTATCCAAGCTCTTATCAGCAGTGGCGCTATAGCCGATGGGAGAGGACCTGTAGTGAACCATTTTTATGCTCGCTGCTTGGGTTTGTTTTTCATGAGAATGCTAGGGATGCTCGGAGCCCAAAAAGACTGCATCATCGAGAGCTAGCTAGCTCTTGCTTGCGAAGCTTGTGAAGCCCGACATTTCTGCTCAGTTACTTATTTGCAATAGCAGGAGGGGGAATAAAAAAAAAACACAATGGCTGTCACATTAACGCACCGAGAGGTAGCTTCGGGGATCCTGGGTTCGATATCTCTTGCTTGCTGGATATTTCTCCTGGTATGTTACTCTCGCGAGTTACTTCCCCACGGTATGCCCAAGCTAACACGTGAAGGTCCCCCAATTAATCGAGAACTACAAGAATGGCAGTGCCAAAGCCATATCTTTCGCCTTTATTCTCGTTTGGTTTATTGGAGATATTGCAAACTTGATAGGAGCTCTGTGGGCTAAGCTGGTGCCCGTGGTGGTAGCCATAGCCATATACTTCTGCATTGCGGACGGAGTGTTGATATGCCAGTGCATATACTACAACGAGAAAATCTCACGGGAGATGGAGAGACGGATTTCGAGTCATACAGCGCATGAAGATGATGGAATCCAGGTTCCCCAGCCAACGACACCACTATTAAGTCGACGGATGAGCGAGAATCTTGGGCAAAGCGGACGAAGGAGGCTTGATGGAAACTCGCTCAACCGTGACCCCTTGGCAAAGATGCTGGCAGAGGACGAGCCAAAAAGCACTTGGGCTAAGAATATACTGAGCCTACTGGGAATTTGCACTGCGGGTATTGCTGGCTGGGTAATCGCATGGAAGACGGTTGTATGGCAACCGACTCCTACCCAACCCATCAAGGGGCCAGTTGAGATGGCTGCGGGAGCGCAGGTCGCTGGGTATCTCAGTGCATTGTGCTATCTAGGGTGAGATCGCAGCCCTCCATATATACTATTTGCGTTAACTAAGCTTTGGATAGTGCTCGAATTCCACAGATTATCAAGAATTACAAAGAGAAGTCGTGCGAAGGTGAGCATCTATCGATATTGAACCCGCAAAATATGACTTGAATTTGAAATTCCAACTGACAGTCGGTGGTAGGACTCTCCCTTTTATTCTTCGTGTTTTCTTTACTTGGCAACGCTACGTATGGAGCAGGGGTGAGCCGTCCTTAATGCATCTAGTTTTACCCGCCCTACTACTCGATTCTGACAGTCACACTAGATTCTATTTCATTCTACGGAAAGAGAATACATTTTGACCAACCTGCCGTGGCTCCTAGGTTCGCTAGGTACCATTGCCGAAGATATTATTATTTTTGCGCAGTTCCGAATATACACAGCTCAGGAGCCGGCGTCTTTGGCAGTAGCCTAGCGAGCGGTGTATATATTATTACTTTCCCTTCTTCGTTGCTCCTCTTGCAGTATCCCCCAAGTTCAAGAGACGTGCCTCAAATGAAATGAAGAAGATTGTCCAAGGCGATGGTGCACAATTCACATTTTTTTTTTTTTGAGATTAATCTGGCAGCTCGGAAATATATATTTTTTTTTCATCACGACATGACATGGTAAAAAAAGGGTGAAAGGACAATATCTTTCATTCAGAAGGTATTTGCGCCACCCAATAACTGGTTTCTATTAAAAGATTCTGACCCGGCGGTGGGTAGCACCACCGATTTCGCAAGCGCCTCGTGTTGTGCATCCATCTTTTATGAATATGGGTACAAGGGGAAAAAAGATTCGTGAGAAGGCATTTAATCGAAAAGACCGAAGCCCATGTCCTCGTCGGACTCTTCGGCCTCTGTATATAAGAGAAAACCGCACATTAGTCAAATGTAGCTTATAAAGCCACGGGGAACTCTCGTTTGAGCCAAATAAATATATGGTAATTTTCACGTACCCTCGGCCTTTTCTTCCTCAGCTGGGGCAGCCTCGGCGGCGGCAGCACCACCAGCAGCGGGAGCACCGCCGGCGGCAGGGGCACCACCACCAGAGCCAACGTTGACTAGGATGTCCTTCAAGTTCTTGCCATCGAGAGCCTTAAGTCCAACACCAAAAAGGGTTCCAATTAGCACAAATTCACCCGAGAAGACTTCTGCGTAAGCCCTGATATCTGCAGAAAGTGGGATATACCTTGGCGAAAAGAGAGGTCCAGATGGGCTCAACATCGGTCACACCAGCGGCCTTGATGAGGGTTTGGAGCTTGTCGGACTAGAGAGAAAGCAGACAGTCAGTTCTCATCCTGATTTGTTCCCACTCCGCCAGAATTATCAATTTGACATGCGGACACGCGCTTAATCAAGTATTGACGGAACCAAGTTGGGATGGCAGAGATCCAGGGATTGCGCTCACAGTGATCTCGATGTCCTCATCGGCGAGGATGAGGGCGGCGTAAGAGACGGCAAGCTCGGCGGAAGACATTGTGCAGAGGCGTATGCGAATCTGTCTCTGGGGTGTGAGATGAGAGAGGGACGGACGTTGCAGGTTGAAAGGTCGTTCGTGTGCAAGCGAGAACTTGAACTTCGTCTTTCGATCGTCAAACGCCTTTTTTTGTGCGCAAATAGCTAGCTCGCTTACCCAGTCACGGGACCACAATAAAAGGTCTCCCAAAATTGGTGCGTGTCTAGTGAAAAAGGGACACTCACGTGATCCATCCCACGCCCAGGCGGGCGAGAAGATGCAAACAAGACAAACAAGGCAAACAGGGAGGTCAAACGGGTGCAAACATGCCCGTCGCGGCCCCGCCAGGAAAGAAGAAAAGAAAAGGCGAGCGACGGCCATTTGCTGATATTTATATTGCATATTACAGCTTCTACATGACAACGATACGAGCCACGGAAGAGCAGCCATCGAGCAGCCGTCAGAGGAGCTAGAAGTCCGTCTAGTGTAGCCGAAGGATAGCGCCGGACGTTCGACGACCATAACAAGCAGCAGCAGAACATGGCAGATTCCCCCGCCGTCTTTGCCCCGGTTGACCCGGCAGAGCAGCCGATACTCGAGCGCCTCATAACTATACGGGACGGCTTGGTGCTGATCAAGCAGGACAAATCTACATACGTCAAGTCTCATGATGTTATTCCTTTCTATGATCAGGCTATCGAGCAGGTGCAGATATTGAACCAACATCGTGCAGGTCGGAGAGTGGCTCAAAACAGAGGTAGGCAAAAGGCCTATGCGTTTTGGCAGGTTTTACTTCATATTACACCATTAGTGAAGCGCCCCCATCGTTTTATACTTGGTTTCTAATGGATTTCTAGTTGACAATGTCTTGGACGATTGCTTTCAATTAATCTCATTGTTGTTTCTAACTGTTGGGAAGAACAACGAAGCACCAGCTGTGTACGTTTACAAACTTCCGGATGACTTCCAGCGTACTAATTCGCTAACTATTGTCCCCTCTACTAGATATTCCATGGTCTCTACCATCAAGGTACGGCCTTAAGCAGATGCTCCTACTTCCATGTTTCTTGCTAACCGTTTACCCAGCGATTACTGGATCACCTTAGAGAGGCCGCATTCTTCAGCCAGAAGGATCTCGACTCGATAAGCGGCAGTCTTGACGGAGTGGAAAGCAACATACGCCGTGGCAAAGATACATACTCACCTCATCTGCTCACACTTCTTGAGACTAGATTGGAGACGTGCCGCTCTCAATTAGCAGAATTACAACACGACCTTTCCTTGCTTTCTCCAGATCTCACCCCAACACACGAAATTCTAGTGTCTATATTAAGGTCTACCTCCGCAGCAAACACAAGGTCAAAGGTAGGCAGCTATAGTTTACTCCACTGCAATGCTGATGGTTTATGTGGTTAGATGCATGTTGACGTCATGCTTTAGTTTTCTGCGTCTGAGGTGCTTGGTTTTAAAGATCAGCTGAATGCAATCAAGTCTAAAATGGTTGATGGAAATTTTGTTGCTGCTGATGGATCAATTCCTGCTGGCCAAAGGATAGTGAAAGACTTACTAGAAAAGTGTTTTAAATGGTCCGATATCGTCCTTGAGCGGTAAGAGCCTCCGATATTTCCCCTTACTGCCGGGTATCCTATAGCTAATGCCTTGAGCAGACAAGGACAGGTCAACGAAGCTTTCTCAGATTACTATAATCAGCTTGTTGATATCAGAAACCAGCTTGACAGGTTGTCTATGACTCATGCGTGGTCATTACGTGAATCAGACCTCTACATGTACCAGAGGAAACTCAACAAAATCGACGAATGCCGAGTGGATGGTAACTTTTTGGATGCATCGGGAAAGCCTGCTGATCTACATGCACAAAGAGTAAGTGTATTGTCTTACAGTAGAATTGTTTTGATAAAACTCCTATACTAACAAAGTTAATCAGACCCTTCTTTACCTAATTCGGCGGAGCTACGCATTGATATATGGTCTTCTTGTTTCTTCTGAGCCAGTGTCAGAAGCACTGTTGCCAATATATAATCAACTACAAACACTGAGAAAATGTCTAATAGAAGTCAAGGAATCAGGAGGAGTATCGAGTGCCAGAGAGCTTTACCCATATAGTATGAAGGTGAGTCACGCGCTGGGTGATACCATACTTCGCTTCGCTATAAGGAATTTCGCTAACTTGTCCTAGCTCAACTCGATCGACAACATGCGAGTTGATGGCAAATTCTACATCGGTTCTGACCTCCCTGAGGGCCAAGGCGGTGTTAATGAGCTTCTTGCGGAATGCTATGATCTCTGTTATGACCTACGTGCAGATGCTGAAGACATAGCTTCCCCCCAGTCTTGATTGGACATATTCTGCCTTCATAGAAACACATTCAGCCATAAAGCAACCAGGGCGGCATTTGCTATCCCATTATAGGTGTTTGGTTACGAGTTTATATGACCTTTTTTTTTCTTTGTCTTATTCCCTGCCGTGTACGATGATTATTTTTCACCATCCCTTTTATCACTTTTGAAAAGCAGTTGGAACATATTTTGCAGAGTTTCTCATGTTTCTCCGGGGTTCAGTCACACCCAGACGTCCATAATCTATACAACGGCCTTTGCCATCCCCATAGACACACGGGGGGTGATTTCGATCATCTCTTTCATTGGAATTCTGAAGAGCCAGCAAATGATAATACTCAGAGACAAAAAGAAATAATTGCACCGCTAAATGCCGATGTCGGGATTTAGACTTTTAGCTCAGTCCAGCCAATGACGTGCGAGACAAAAAAAATTGCTGGACTCATAACACTTTTTCTTCCGCCTCGACAAGAAGAACACATTTAAACTGTTAGATACACAGAGGGGGCCATCATGGCGATGCATATTCTTCGTCAGGGCTGTGCCAACGGGACTACGGTAAGTTTGTTGTTCAATTGCTTGCTTTCTGCTGTCGGATAAAGCTATCTACTAACCCTGCAAGCATAATTAGCTCACACGATCGCTCAGGCGCTTTGGGCTTGGGTTTCGTGGGCTGGCAACAGTCACATCCCCATCCGCGCCCTCATCTCGTTCTCCTCCGTATCCCAAGATTCTCAGCAAACTTAACGAAGTTAGGAGGGTACTAGGCTTGTCAAGACCGTTAACCCTCGCCGAAAAGAACCTATATTCCCACCTTGACAATGTAGAGGAGTCATTGCTCACCGATACGCAGAATGGCACGCAGGTTAGGGGACGAGCTAATCTGAAACTTAAGCCCGATAGAGTCGCTATGCAGGATGCATCTGCTCAAATGGCCCTTCTCCAGTTTATGTCCTGTGGCCTTCCATCAACGGCCGTCCCAGCTAGCATCCATTGCGACCACATGATAGTTGGAGAGAAAGGCGCTGATGTCGATCTTCCAACATCCATCAAGGGAAATAAAGAGGTTTTTGACTTTCTTGAGTCTGCTGCAAAGAAGTATGGAATTGAATTCTGGCCTCCAGGCGCCGGGATCATTCATCAGACTGTCTTGGAGAACTATGCTGCACCAGGACTGCTGATGCTTGGTACTGACAGCCACACCCCCAACGGTGGTGGATTGGGTGCCATTGCCATTGGTGTAGGCGGTGCTGATGCCGTGGATGCCCTGGTGGATGCCCCCTGGGAGCTCAAGGCTCCTAAAATTTTAGGTGTCCGTCTCGAAGGTGCGCTCAGTGGCTGGGCGTCTCCTAAGGACATCATCCTCCATTTGGCTGGTAAACTTACTGTACGCGGTGGAACTGGATTCATCATCGAATACCACGGCCCAGGCGTGGAAACACTCAGCTGTACTGGCCTCGCTACCATTTGTAACATGGGGGCTGAAGTTGGTGCCACGACTTCACTATTCCCATTCGCACCTAGCATGATACCATATCTACAAGCTACCAATCGGTCTGAAATAGCCAAGTCTGCTTCCGATATTGCATCTTCTGGTCCACAGAACTTGCTTCGAGCTGACCCGGGTGCCGAATATGACCAACTTATTACAATTAATCTTTCCACTCTCGAGCCTCATATTAACGGACCATTCACTCCAGACCTTTCCATTCCTCTATCAGCCTTTGCAGATACGGTTCGAGAGAAGAGATGGCCTGAAATATTCGGTGCTGGTTTGATTGGAAGCTGCACTAACAGTTCCTACCAAGACATGACACGTTCTGAGGATCTCGTCAAGCAAGCTTCCGCAGCTGGCCTGCGACCAAAGGCGGACTTCTTCATTACCCCTGGAAGTGAGCAGATACGAGCAACTCTGGAGCGTGACCAGACACTATCCACGTTTTCATCTGCTGGAGGCACAGTCCTTGCAAATGCATGCGGACCGTGTATCGGGCAATGGAAACGAACTGACGGAGTGAAGAAGGGTGAATCAAATGCCATCCTTACCTCCTATAATCGAAATTTCCGTGGACGAAATGACGGTAACACTGCAACAATGAACTTTCTTGCTTCTCCAGAGATTGTCACAGCCATGTCCTATGCTGGATCAACCACCTTCAACCCAATGACCGACTCTCTTACAACCCCTAGTGGAGAATCATTTAAGTTCACTGCTCCAGTTGGATCTGACCTTCCTTCTGCTGGATTTGCAGACGGAAATCCAGACTTCCAACCGTCTGCTGCTGTCCCGGATCCATCTGCCGAGGTTGTGGTTTCGCCCACATCTGATCGTCTTGCTCTTCTTGAACCCTTTGATCCATTCCCGTCCCACGATCTTTCCTCCCTTCGGGTTCTGTATAAAGTTAAAGGACAGTGTACTACTGATACCATATCTGCTGCCGGACCTTGGCTGAAGTATAAAGGTCACCTTCCAAATATCTCCGCCAATACTTTGATTGGAGCTATCAATGCTGCTACAGGCGAAACTAACGTCGCCTACGATGTCGACGGCAAAACTTATTCTATTCCAAAGCTAGCTGAGAAATGGAAGAACGAAGGTAGCCAGTGGCTCGTTGTTGCTGAGGAAAACTATGGCGAAGGAAGTGCGCGAGAGCACGCTGCCTTACAGCCTAGATATCTAGGTGGAAGAATAATCGTGGCAAAGTCTTTTGCTAGAATTCATGAAACCAACCTCAAGAAACAAGGCATTGTGCCGCTTACGTTCAAGTACAAGGCTGATTACGATAAGATAGATGCTTGTGATGAGGTTGAGACGGTTGGCCTCTACAATCTCCTGAAATCCGACGGCCAAGGCGAAGTTACCCTCAAAGTCACTAAGAAGTCTAGTGGAGAAACAATCATTATCCCCGTCAACCACACCTTGAGCAAGGACCAGTGTGGCTTCATTCTCGCTGGCAGTGCATTGAACCTTCTCGCTGCTAAATCTCGATAAAGTACTCATATTCCTCCTTTTGGCTTTCTGATACTGCATTCATTTTGCGTTTAGCTATGTCTATTCATCTTTGATTTCTTCGCAGAGCAAATACCACTTCGGGCCCTTTGGTGATATCCTATCAATAGAATGGTTTGTAGGTACTACAGTTATCTGGATAAAAATATCCCAATTTCTTCCTCCAATTACGTGTTCCGGGTATCGGCGTTAATAAATAAATACAGCAGAAATACCCTATCAAGAAAGATTCAACCAATTACCCGTCCATCTCTGTAATTTTGACCCTTACAGGTTCCCCCGTGGTACGCTCGAAATAATGAACCTTCATCATGGCAATCCACCTTGGCCTCAAGTCACCCGCATTACGCTATCTCAAACATACACTGAGAGAAGGACTTGCCATTGATAGTCGACCGTAGAATGCTATCGGGAAGGCTAGTGTTCAGCTCCATTTCAACTAAAGTGCCGTAATTCCAGAATAGAAGCGGCTTTACTTCGCTACCAGGGCTTGAAGCACCATCGGAGATAATCATTTGCTCACTATCATCTTGTACATGACCTGCCGGAGTAAATACTAATTGCAATCCTATAATTTTATTCCAAATATATTCATGGCCTGCGTGCTGCTTTAGAGGCGTTTTACGTTGTCTTGAATGGAGCTGTTGCATTTTGTAAAGCTGATAATAACTAGTTATTGATACTAGCCAATCTAGTTAACCTTCCCCAGAGGCCCTCATAAAGCCAATGGAACTTGAAAGCTGAAGCATAATCATTGGTGACGGCGTATGTATATACAGCCAAGGCTACTGACTAGAGTGAATAATAGCTCCAAATCCTCGGTTTCAGCTTTCCCTTTGTATATTAGATGGGCAAATTGGTACAGCGGGTAGTGGACGATGGTGAAAATTCTAGTGGGAGAGGATTTGGAAGAGTGAGGGTGTTTACTCAATTCATTGAAATTCTTTATTTCTCCACCAAGCGTAAAAGGCCATATGTATCCGTAAGAGCAGAGTAAAAAAAAGACCATATGATGCCATGACTTACTGATGAAGGTAAAAGATAAGGGGAAAAGGGATATAGTAACTAGTCGAGGGATGTAAAGGGAAAGGGGGACACTCTGCTTTCTATCTAAGATTATGAAACCGAGAGTGTACAATGACAAGCATTTTAGAGGGTTTAAGATCGAGAATATTCAGGGTGACGATTGTAGGAGGGATGAACGGGGGTGATAGTGCAAAATGGGGAGTAACATAACGGGTAGTTAGTTAAAGAAAATGGGACATCAATACTTGGGCGTTCATTGGAAGTGTCTGCGAACTGTCATTTGGTTCTCAGGTCGAACAATGTTAAGGATCTGGTCTGCGTTTATACCAGTTGCCGCAACCAATTGTTTAGCCGCTTCAACAACTTTGGTACACACATTGCCCTGGAGGGTCTCAGCCTCAAGTGCTTGGACAATAGAGGTGAATACTTTCTCGGCCTTTGAAAGAACAGATGGGTTTCGCCTAGAAAAAATTAGAGTTAGAAAAATAGAAAGAAAAAGCGCCCTTACAGAAGGGGAACTCACTGGTCAATAAGCTGTGCAAGAAAAGCATATGCATATGGGGCTGCTTCCTCATCATTCTCAATTGGAAGCGTATCAATCCAATTATCAACTACTTCCTGAGGGTTAGGAACCTTGCTGGAGTTAAAGTGCAGTATCTTGGCTATGCTGGCGGAACCGTTCTCGGTAGCAAACACATGTTCTTCCGACCTAGCATCCGCGAAACGGGTTACGGCAAATAGCATGGGAATACTGCCAGCAGCAAACTCGCTCCAGGCCTCTCCGCCTTTCTGAGCAGCAACTCCGACACCATAAGCAGCAGCCTGACGGTTTGATGGGTTTTCATCTTGCATGCCGTCAATTAATGGCTTGAGGATATGGTCCTTGTAATTCCAGGATTGATCGCCACAAAATTCAAGGACATCGTCCAAAATACAAAGAACCCATTGCCGCTGCGTGGGGTCATCGCTGGTAACGAAGGAGTTGTAAAAGGGTAGCAATTGTTCCCATGCTGGGAGGAAGGCCGGACCGTGATTCTTGAAGATGGTGTGGAAAGCCTTGTTCATATCGCTCAAGAGGTTCTGATCCTCTTCCATCTCGTAGTCGAAAGAGAAAGTGTCATCTTCACCATCATCAAGCTCCGCCTTATCTTCGAGACGTTTCTGTACTCGCTTCTGGTAATCCTCAAGGGCACTCTTGGAAGATTCGATAAACGCTTGCATGTGCTGTGGAGAGAGACAATTCTTTCCAGCAACCTCTACGGATTCGTAGAAACACTGGAACATTTCCGCGAGTGTATCAATGGAGGGCTCTGCGGTGAGAATTTCAATGATCTTTAACAGAGCAGAAGACCACATTTGCTGGAATTCTACCGACTGCTCATTGTGGGACTTCTTGTAAGCGTTCAAAAGACGTGGAATAAGCTTGGCAGAAGAGACCCGGACAGGGTCGTGGAAGAAGAAAGCCAAGCCGGGTATGGCAATTTCTTCCAATGTCTTAACAACATAGGGCTCAAATGCACCTTCGAGGACTTGGGCGTAGATCGTGATTAACTCAATGGCAGTATTCTTGTCTTCAAGGGTGCTGGTTCGGATACCGATGATCTTGTCCTTGAATGGGAGCAGTTCCCAGTTGTGATCTTGCTCAACATCTCGTAGAGTCTCGTCATTCTCTAAAATCTGAACATCTGCACTAGAGGCAGCAACTTGAAGCAAAGGCGGCATAACTGCGGGGAGATACGGAACAAAGGCAGGTCCTAATACACGGCACATACGACCCCAGCAGTGAAGAAGGTAAGATGATTGTGGGTCATCAGGCTCGGTGATATTTTCTACACATATGCGCAGTTAGAGTATAGGTATTTGATATTCGGGCTGAATAGGTACTTACGCTGTATGTGGCCAAGCAATTGAACTAAGTTAATAGCATCTGCACCCATCTTCTCTCTACCAACAGCCAAAGCTATAATAGGTTAACCCAATGCGGGAATATTCTAGTAGAAAGAGTATCACAATACATACCAATAAGAGTGGCACACTCCATAGCCTTGGCGCGAACAACGAGGTATTCCTTTGATTGTTCTTCCTTGAGGACGTTGAATAAAAGGGGCATCAAAGTATCATAAAACTGTCCGAAGGCAGCTTCTGCAGAGTCCGCGATTGTGGCAATGGTGGAGAGAGCTTGTTCTTGAACATACCGCTTGGGATTTCGGAGGAGCTGGAGAAGATTCTGCAAGAGGTCTGGAAGATATGGCTCAAGAATAGCGCGTTCTGCCTCTTCGCAGAAATTAACCAATGCAGCCGCAGCATGGGCTTGGACACGGGGGTGTTCAGATGTGAGAACAGGAATAATATTTCCAAGAACAATGGAGTGGTATTTTTCTTGCATAGTGCCAGCAAAATCAGTGCTCATTTGGCCCAAGGCATTGCACCCCGCAAAACGTACTCTGGGATGAGGATCTCGGAGGGAAGGGATCACCAGGGCGAGAACTTGATTGAGTTCCCCAATCATCAGATCACGGCACCCTTCTGAAATGGCAGAAATAGCCATAAGAGCAGCGTGTCGATCGCGCCATGATGCCGAATTCATCATTTTCGGGACCCAATTAAAGGTGGTAGGAAGGATAATTTGTCCTCCCAGCTTGTTGGCGAGACGGTCCATGCATTGTTCGCCAGCAACATGGTTCTTATCGCTCTCTTCCAAATCAAGCTAGAATTTGGTAGTTAGGATGGTGCAGATCAACGTAAAGCTGGAGAGATCAGTACTTACATCTTCAGATGCACTCCACTCAGCAGCATCGTCATCATCTTGACCAACATCGGTCATCAGACTAAGACATTGAGTCACCATTTCCTGGGCATATGTAGGATCCTTCTTGCACATGGTTGGTGCATAGTCGGCAAAGGTGGCCATGAGTTCGAGAGCATTTTGCCTGACTTGTTCAGATAGTTCTGCATCCCCAATAACTGTGACGCTAAACTTCACAAGCTTGTTGAAAAGACCCTTAAACATCTTAGGGTTGACTTCTGCAAGTTCCATCAAGGCAACAAAGGCCTTGGATAGCTCCTCGCCCTGGTCACCCTCTTTCAGTGGTGGGAGGATATTGAGCAATTCTGGAACAACGCCAAAGAACTTGGCCTGCGTCTTTTTGCTGATTGAGCGGAAGAATGAAGCAAATGCCTCCATAGCGGAGATACGGACCTATAACGTGTTAGACGAGTGGCATCGCAGCACATACAACTGTTTTACTGACAGAGACGTGATCATCCTGGAATCCCTTCAAGAAGACCCCCTGTACCATATCCTCATGCTGCTTTTCTATAATTGTGGGGGTGGCGGCAAATATACGGAATGCGGCCTCGCGGAGGCCACTAACAGGAGATTGACTGGCCTGGAATAGCACTGATAGGAGTTCTGGCCATGGTTCCTCTATGGTAATATTAGTACCGGCTACCGAATATGCACTTTAGTAGAAAGGCACGACGACGAGCCTACCTTGGTCTGAGTATTGAGATGCTATTTCTGCGACTGCGTCTCCGATCTTGTTTCGAACGGGGGCAAAAGACTCGTTGCTTAGAGCCTCAAGCAGCTTCTGTCGAATGGCTACTCTCTGGTCTGGATGTAAACTGAAAAACAGTTCTCTGGGATCACCGGTTGAAGGATTCTTTATCGACTTTGCTGCCATACGTCGGAAAATCACAGCTGCTAAAGAGCGGCCCTGCAGATTAGAAACAATCAGCACCTCGCTTTCCGAAATTGCACTCTCCCTCGTCCAGGCCAATGAAAGGGATAAGAAGCCGCTATAGCTGCTAGTTTCTTGTACATTATCAACTCACATTCGTGTCCTCGGAGCCCTGGATCTGCTCTGCCAGGCCCATCAACAAAACATCCGGACGGTTCTGAACCCAATCGTTATTCAACTGCCCTTCAGCCTGGGCTCGAACACCGTTATCGGCAGACGAAAGGCCGAGTAACAGCTGCGACAGCGCTGTATGAACTTCCTGCGGTAGGACCGACATTTTTGCTTCTCTATATCACCACCGCCGGGTAAAGTAATTTGGGGCAGCCGACGGTATCTCGCACCGGTCGCCAGGCAACCAGGTAGCTTCTTCGCTCCCTTAACTATTTCCAGCAGCAAGCAGATGATAATTGTGTGGACGGAGACAGGTCGCTGTTCCTGATATTTGACTGGAGAGGAGCTCCCTGTGGTGTGTCGCGGTTGTTGGTGGTGGGCGTCTAAAGAGTAGGAGGGGTGATTTGTTCCTTTGTTTTTCCTCTTCCCTGGCGTTAGCTAAACAAACTAAAGCCACACTGACCGAAGCCCTGGATCACAAACAACAGCTCAGCGGCAGTGCATCAGCAGAGCAGCAGGCAAACCGAGCGCGTCCTTTTTCGAACCGAAAGGCGTGAAGTAGTGAAGCCGCGAGGTGCTGAAGATGTGTTTAGTAGGGAAAAAAAGGTGGGATGCTCGAAAGTGGTGGGAAGTCTTTTTTTTTTTCTTCTTTCGAACTAGTCCCAAATAGTCGATTTGCGCCGTTTGCTTTGCAGATGGACAAACCGATGTCAAATATTTGGCTATTTGGCAGATGAGAAGGCAGGATAGACAGTGACGATGATGACTAGAGCCGTTTGTGGCGATGAATTAAGGATGATCTATTTTCATCTAGCTAGGGGTTCGTAGAATTACAAAGAAGGATATCTCAAGTATTGTGTGTGCTAAAAAAAAAAAAAAAAAAGAAAGAAAAAGAAAGAAAGAAAAAAGGGCTAAGAAAAGGGAAAAAGGGAGAAGCTAGGACTATAATATAGTGACAAGAGAAAGGTCGAGGAAACAACAGAGGAGAACTGGGTGACGATATACTGGTTGAGTATCCAAGTGATTTCGAAAGGGCTGGCTAGGGGGAAAATGGCTGTAGCAAGGCAAGGAGAAGGTCGAAATTATCATGGCAGGGTTCTATCGTCTACCTCCGCGGCTCAGCACAAAGACACCGACAATAACAGCAGCCAGAGTAACGATAGCTCCAGGTAGAATAAGTTCGTTAGGAATGCCGTTGATGAGCTGCTGGTCCGTTGAGGGCTGGACAAGTGATTGGGCCACAGACTTGGGGCTGCTGGCCAACTCCTCTCTATGCACGGCTTCCTCCTCGGCAGCAACGGTTACGGATTCAGGAGGGGAGGCAGCTTTGGCTGCTGCAACTGGCTCGGGTTCCTTGGCAACAACCGGAGTAGAATCCGGGTTGTGGACGAAGAGGTCAACCTTGTCTTGGCTGGCCTTCCGGGCAATTGAAATGGCGTCGACAAGGTCCTGGTCAGCAGTGATGGAGACAGTGTCACCTTCGCTATCCAAGTAGCTCATGGCGAAGCCGGTGTTGCTGAGTTTTCCATCTTCAACAACGGCTTGACCGCCGATGGTGTCAACCTCAGCTCCGAGTTTGGCGGACACGTTCTGGACAAGCTCGGCAATACCGGCGGATGGATCAACGTGTAGACGATGAACACGACCGCTGGGAGCCTTGAACTTGAAAGGGAATGAAGGGTCAAGCTTCCTTTCTACTGATGGGCGTTCCTGGACCTCTGAGACAGGCGCGTCTTCACCTCCGTGGTGGGAGGCAGAGTCGTTTGGCAAAACACTATCACCGGTATGGCCTCGGTGGTCTGGGCTTAGCAGAGATCGGTGATGGGGCTGGCTGCCAGACACCATTGAGTCAGACTCGTTGTCCATGGACAGCCAGAACTTGTTCCAGGCTGGACCCTCACTCTCATTGGTCTGGATGGTGTTGATCTAATAATAGGGTTAAATCCGAGTCAAGAATGCAAGACACCCAAAATGTGACTAACCTGTTCCAGCGTAGCATAGGTCAATTTAAGAACATCAACCATTCCCACGATTTCTCCAGACTCGTTCATAACGGGAAGATTGAGGTAATGCCCATCTAAATCAATGCATTAGTTCCCTTATATGCAAGTTGGCCGAGAAAAAGGGTGAAAGAAAAAGAATATATATACTGACCGTGCATCTTTCGAAGAGCAGCTTGGATACTCATGTCAGTAGGAGCAAAGTCTGGGTGGGGAGTCATGACTCGGACAACACTGCAGGTAGCTGGGTCGAGGCCAGGAGCAATAACTCGCAAGACAACGTCCTTGCTAGTAAAGATACCAGTGATAGACCCTTGGTCCTGGACCAAGAGAGCGGTTGTATGATTCTCCTTCATCAACGCAGCAGCCTCCTTGACAGACGTGCGCACGGACACCGTGGTAGGGGGTAGACCGTTAAGCACGGACTCTAGCGTAGGTCCAGACATCTTCGATCTCAAAGCCTCCACGTACTGAATAATTTGCTGGGGCTGGGAAGATCCTAGCTCAGATTGCACACCTTCAAGAGCATCATATAGCTTGCGGGATGAGCTATATGCACGTTCAAGCTTCTCCATTGCATCGTAGAAACACTTGGTGATATCTAGAATGCCAGAGATATCTTGGTTTTCGTCCATGACGGGAAGATGTCGGAAACCCTTTCGAACCATAAGATCAAGGGCATCAGTGGCACTGGTATCAGTACGAGCACATAGCGGGTTCTTTGTCATGATTTCGGCAATTGTCACATCTCTGGCGCGGATACCGGCACCTACGACCCTGTAGGCCAAATCCTTTGCGGTGAAGATACCGGCAATACGGTCATCATCGTCTGTCACGAGAACGCAATCTTCCCTCTTCGCTGCCATCAATTGTGCAGCTTCGGAAACAGTGGTATTTGGTTTGATCTGTAGAGCTTGACTGGGTTTGAGGGCAAGAACCGTGCCGGGCGGGGCCTTTCGAGTGTGTCGGGCCTTGGAAGGGTTGAACTTCTTCTTACTGAGGTCCGCTTCCATCTTCCTCCTGATGGCCTGAATAGATTCCATTTAGCAACTGTCCATTTAATCACCGCCCTCCATTGCCCCCCTCCACCAATGACAGAATAAATAGAGACAAAAAAAAGGGAGACGGGAGACGAATGCAGTATACCTCATCTCGTTTGGATTGCTTCTGCCTGCTCGTGCTCAAGGTAGAGCCCCCTCCGATATCAGATGCAACGCTCGGAGGAATTGGGTGTTCAACTTTGCGAGGAATGCCGGACGAAGCGTTAGAGTCAAAGGGGAGCTGGCCCCGACCCATGGTCCGGCTACGGATGGTACCGCCAGTCGCCGACATCTTGTTACAAAAAGTAAAATAGGAGAACTAGCTCGGGAAACGGGGAGAGAGGTAGATTCTGGATGGCAATCGACGTCGACCTGGTGCCTCGCTGCAGCGGCACCGACGGTGTTTTCCTGTCGTCGTCGTCGTCGTCTTTGGCTTAGACAGCGAGAAAAAGGACGAGGATCAGGCGGGTTTTTTTTCTTTCCTTCTCAAAAGGGTAAAAAGCACGGGACGTGTCACCTGATTGTCACATGATATACCATTACTCATCCCTTAGTCATAATGTGACATAATATAGTCATGTGACTCGCTTAGCCCTCAGCCCACAAGAAGGAAAACGTCGAAAGTTTAGCGCGCGAAGAAAGTCGCAGTGAAGTCGAAGAAGACAGCGAGATCTCTCCCAGTCGACAACGACCGCAACCACCAGCAACCCCAGCCTCGATCTCCCTCTCGCTCCGGTTTACCTGTCTGTTCACCTAGCTTGCGCAATCGCGGAAGCCACCCACACCGTCATTCAAAATGGTTAAGAAGCGGGCGTCCAAGTGTGTTGAGAAATACCCTCCCCGGCAATATCAGACATCCAGATATTCTGGATAACAAAGCTCAGGCTCTGGCATGGAACTAGGCCGTGTGTTGTTTGCGCCAGCATGAAACTGACGTTTTCTTCTTCATCTCTATAGCGGACGTAACAAGAAGGGCCGTGGCCACGTCAAGCCAATTCGTTGCTCCAACTGCTCCAGATGTACCCCCAAGGACAAGGCCATCAAGAGATTCACCATCCGTAACATGGTTGAATCCGCCGCCGTCAGTACGTTTTACGCTCTACAAGTCTTTCCCAGGATTTCTACTGCGCTGTCAAAAGAGACCAACTTAGGAGCCGGTTGGATACACCTTGCAATTGAGAGTGCTAATGTTCCCGGGTTGAATTATAGGCGATATCTCTGACGCTTCCGTTTTCACCAAATATGCCGTCCCTAAGATGTACCTGAAGCTCCAATATTGCGTCTCTTGCGCTATCCACGGAAAGATCGTCCGGTATGCATTTATCTCCCGCAGCCAAATGCAAATCACACACCATCCGCCTGAAATCATCTAGGAGCAAGAACCCAATGGAATAAGGAAATCAAAGCAACTGACGAAGCAATTTTTAATAACTACAGTGTCCGATCCCGAGAAGGTCGCCGCAACCGTGCCCCACCACCAAGACTCAGATTCAACAAGGACGTCAAGAAGTTGAACCCCCAGCAGGCTGCTGCTAACGCCAAGTCCGCCCAAGCTGCTGCCGCTAAGGCATAGATAAGGGATATCATTTGCTTTTCTTTCCCTTTAATACCTTTTTCGACATCGGAGGAGCAATAAAGCGGGGAATTAGGAGGGAGGGCTTTTTTTCAGCAGCAGCTCTACCCTCCTCTTCATTTTACAATCAAACTCAGCATGTTCATGGCGGCGGGAATCCTCCCAAAAAAAAAAAGAAAAGTAACCCTTTTTTTTTAACGATGAGCTGCGGCGAATATGTGAAATATCCTGGCATGAAATGATTTTTGTTTTAATTATATTTTATCTTTTTTAAACATTGCCGGATGATGTTTGTTTGTACACAACGCAAAAACTTCCTGCCGATGTTGATAAGATATTAAATATTGGTCAAATACAGATGAAACTGTTCTTGTCCAAACATCCATTGACAACGCCTCTATTCAGGGCTGGGCTCCTCTTAGAGATGATTCCTCTGGATCCTTACTTCTCCCTTCCAATGGCCATCAGCAGGTAATATTGTTGTATATCCAGTGCTCTGAACTCTTTTATCATATGCATCCCGTCTCTCTCGTCGGAATGCAGCCAATTCAACTACCACATCGACCATTCGTACCGGAGGCAAAGCCGCTGCCGAACTCGAAGTAGAACGTGTTTCGTCTTCATCAAAAAAACTAAAGTCATTCGCGGCAGCCGCCCATAGATTTTCAGAGTCTAGATCTCCAGTGCTTGATTTGAAGGTGTCTGGTTGGTAGTAACCTGTAAGGACCCAAGCGGACGAAGATTCTGGCTTTTCAAACTTTTTACCTGGTGATATCTCCAAGATGATAGCTCCCAGGGCAAAGAGTTCCTTTGCATGTTGCTTTACGGCTTTCGCACGGTACTGGCCTGGAGGAAGGGAGTAATTGGACTCAGCATGCAGTGAGGCGAGGAGAGCCTCGTCTGCACAGGCAGATATGAATTGTGTTATGGAGCAAATAATTGGAGAAGGTGAAGGAACAAATGCCGGGACATCTGTTAGAACCAGAGTTCGGATATGCGCGATGTTGGACGGATGGAGATATATGGGTTCATCCATGTTGGTCTTGTAGATGGCAGGCCGCTTTTCTAGAAGCCTTTGAATCATTAATGACTCCTTTCCATCTGTGAGTCCATCCTTGGGTAAAGCCTTATTAACAATATTATCTCTTTTAAGGATAGAATGGTGTATTCTGAGATAAGTCAGGTTCCGGGCAATTGGACTTTTCAGGACTGGTATGAGCTTCTCCATTCCAGGGTTGATAGCTCCAGCATCCAGCACATTCAACCTCCTTGTATGCAAAATGTCTATTAGACCACTCACGGAAGAGCTGCCGTACACAGGGGCGAGATATGTTCAGCACTCTTCTAAATCGCGTCAAGGCGACTTTTCATGCGTTCAGTTTCAGTGAATGTCAACGGTCTGTCTCTTGCGAGAGCGGGTGATGGATGGTACGGGTATGCCCACCGTAGACAGCGTCGTCTCTGGCCCCGAAGTGCGAGGCCGGCGCACCCCATAAGACTGGAGAGAAGATGCAATGCCATGCTCGAGAGACGAGAGAGGCAGAGCATAGATCTGCTGCAGAGAGGACGAAGGGCGCAATTATCGGCCATGCGTCTCGCGTGGTGGCGGATTCGTATGACGGCGGAAAGACGTCTGCCATGGTGAATCCGGTGAGAGGCAGAGTTTCAGCTGTGGCATCTCAGCTAGTACTATGGTGAGTACGAGTGTTACCGCTTTATTCTGGGCTGTATATATCGATTATTGACCGCAGGGTCGTAGGTATAATCATTAATAATACTGGTGTTGTTCACAAGCTATAGTTATAGATGTTGGTTATCTCGTATTTGACCCTCTACATGGTTAACTAGGTAGTGACATCACTCACACTGGGAGAACTATCGGATAACCGCCGCGTGAATGGGCAAGGGAGGTGTCTATGAGAGTGCGTTAAGAGTGATATTAAGCCACTTTTATATTGACTGAATTAGTTATCATAGTGCGCATCCGGGTTGTTACCGGGTAACTTAATATACAAACCGCCATCACCATCCTTGGGCTACATGCAATTGATCATCCAATGCATGTGTGAATGCGAGAGGAGAGACGCTCTGCAGGGAGCATGGGTGTATATACATATTTATATACGGCCATGATGCCCAAGAAAATACCCGAGAACCCTTCACGTTCAGCATACCTGTCGATATCAAGTCATACCCGCTATCAGCCATGCATATCAACGGGGCTTCAGGCAGTGAACAAGCAAGCTCAGGCGGTCATAATAACAATCAGAGTGAACGTTCCAAGTGCCGGCATATCTTTCTCTTCAGCGTCTCAAGGACTCTGTCAAATGTGTTTTGTCGTTTGCTCTCGGCTCAGCCGGGCTGGGTTCAATCAGACTACCATCTCCAAGAGGGCTTCTTCCACGCTCGAGATAAATTCGACTGGGCCCCTTTGGACGAGATAAGCGATGAACTGCGCCAGAAGTACATAGAGTTAACCCACAAGGGGGTGGGGATACTTCAGAAGGCGAGAGAGGATGCTATTAAGGAGGTACATATGTTGATCTACTTGAAGTCAAAAGTCGACGGACGGACGAGCTATGATACTAATGATCAGCAACAGGATAAACACCTCCTTGTGAAGAATCATTCTTTTTTCGCGGTTGAGCCATCTGCCTTGTTGGATGAAGCACAGCGAGGCAAAGAAGTCCCCCCTCTGACGATCGTTCCTAGACCTGTAGCATCCGAAGCAGAGAGCGGCATATCAGCTACTCCAGCACGAACGAAGACGAACCTGACCTTCTTCCCTGACGAGTACCTTTTACTATGGCAACCGGTGTTTATGATTCGCCATCCCGCGCTTATTGTTGAATCATGGTACAGGGCCGAAACAAGAGTGGTTCCCATCAACGTCAAAGACAAAGTCTGGTCGTATTTGACGTTCTGGTATTCTCGCAGCCTATACGACTGGTACGTGACTAGGGCTACTGAATCTGACGGCACCAAGACAGCGGCGGAAGTTAAGAGTGCGTCCTCTCCCTGGCCTATTGTCGTCGATGCGGATGATGTTCTCAGTGGAGAGTGCCTGGCGAAGCTCTGCAGTGCCTGTGGTATGAGTGCGGAACATATCAAGTTTGAATGGGAGGAACTGCCCCTTGAAGCACAGGACGTTTCGAAAAGACATATGAGTTACATGTGTGACTTGTGGACGTCGACGGGCCTCAACCAGTCCAAGTCTTCAAAGGGATTGGATATGGAGGTTCGATATGGGAAGTGGAAAGAGGAGTTTGGGGGTAGTGTTGCAGAGGGCTTGTATGAGCATGTCCAGAAGCTGATGCCGGATTATGAGTATTTGAAGAGAAGAAAAATATAGCCAAGAGACATACAATGTAGACGGCAGGCAAGACGAATGGATAGATGTCAAAAGTCGTGAATAGTATCCCCAGCTAACCTATGAAGTATTTTAGATACCAATGCCCAAGTAACCCAGTGAGATGATTAGCCCGCAAGTAAACAACATGATAAGAAGCAACTTGACAAATAAAAAGGGGGGTCAGGAAAAGACGACGAAATAGAAAGGAAAAAGAATACGCAGAACGACCCAGATTTCGTGCCCCCATCATGTTATTAACCCATAATTCCAAGCAGCATGAGAAAGAAAAGAGAAGCAGAAGAAGAACGCGAAGAGACGAGGCAAGGTAAAAGACAGCCGTAGAGTGAACCTATAACGCTGAGCTACCCATGCTAACGGAGAAGGCGGAAACGGAACGGACGGGATTTATTCATTCAAAGGATTAATTGGAGTAGGTATGTCCAAGGCGGTTATCGGGGTTCCTGGTATTTTCATATAATTTCTTGTTGTCGGAAGAGTCATGGCAAACGTGTTTTCACGGTTTGAGAAGAGGTGGTAGTGGGCGTCTTACATGACATACAGAAGATTGGTATCTAGGGGAACCAGCCAGTGTTAGGTCGAGGGAGGGTTAAAAGAGAAAAAAAAAAAGGGGGGGGGGGGGACGCAAATAAGCAAGTAACGCAAAAGCAAGACTGAGAAGAAAGGGGGAATAGAACAACTTGAAGAGTGGGCGAGTCTACTGACCAAGAGGGTGACTGCAGCTCAACTGCGGTTTCTGAGAGTACTTGGAAGCGAGCTCATCGCGGATGCTGTTGAGCAGCTGGACGTAGCTCTGCTGGGGGTTCTTTTTGAGGGCGGTGATAAAGGCCCAGGACATGGCGCCTGTGGCTTGACCGTCGATGGTAGCGTCTGCGCTGGTCTGCACGTCCTTGCTGCCTGACCACATGATGACGTCTGCGGGACTGGTACGGGTCTGGCGGGCCTTCTTGAAGCTCTCGTCGCCGCGGGTGGCCTTCTTGAAGAGGTCGACGGCGCCACTCATCATGCCGCCCATATCGCCGCGAGCATAGGCAGATACGACGCCCAGCAAGCCCTGGCCGGCTTCCTTGGCGAGATTGGGCTCCTTGAGCACTCCTTGCGTCGAGTAGATGAATGGGAGGTCGAGGGCGGAGCCAGAGTGGCAGGAGTCGAAGATGGCGGTCAAACGAACGCCAGGAACGAGAGGCTGTACCATGATACGGTGCATCTCGTCGTCGACGATGTGGCCGGCGGATCTGAAGTCTACGGGGTAAATGACCTCGTCGTTGCCGTCCTCTTCATCTCCGTCCAAGTCTGCCGTCTGACCACCGTGGCCTGTATACATATATGATCAGAAAAACACAGTTGTTATATTAAGGGCATTGTGTTAGTGTTAGCTGCTTTATATAGGCAGACGTACCTGAATAGTGGAAGAAGAGAGAGTCATTAGCTCTGGCGTCCTTGACAAGCCAATGCATCGCACGCAAGATATTGGCTTTTGTGGGCTGGCTCATGGGGTTCTGTTGGTCGTCTGTGAGGATGACCATGTCCTGTCTGGCGTAGCCATAGCTCTGGTTTAGGTAGTTGGACATGTTCTTGACGTCGTTGATGCATCCTCGCAGCTGTCCGCGCTGGTTGAAGTAGTTGATTCCGATCAGCAGAGCCTTGCGCTTGCCAGTGCAGTTGGAGTACTGGAAGTTGTATCCCTGGGGGGCTCCGTGGCCGAAGGAGACGGGGTTGTTGGGCGGCGGCGGCGGGCCCCCATGGCCCTGGTTATACGTATTCTGGTAGTCTAGCAATCACCGTTAGCTCGACTGCAGGCCGTTTGCAACCAAATCTCAGAGAGAGAGAGAGAGAGAGAGAGAGAGAAGCCTTACTAGGACGTCCGTTTTGCACCTGTCCGCTGTTGGGGGGCGGTCCATGGCCGTAGCCATGCTGCTGCTGCTGCCCGTGGTCCTGCAGAGAGTCCGACCGTCAGCAAAACCACCTCCTTCACCCTGTTTATTTCCTTGATCCCGAGGGATCCTTTTAGGCCCTGCGTTCCTCGCACTGTCGGCACCGTGTGAGACCTACTTGGTATCTGTACTGCGGCTGGGGGGACGGCGGTGCCTGGCCGTAACCGCCTGGCGGGGGAGCCTGAAGTTGCGGCTGCGGCGAGTGCGAGGGCTGCCCGTACGGCGGCTGCTGGTACGGCTGCTGTCCGTAGCCGTGTTGCCTATTCTCGTCAGTGTCCCTCGTCTCTCGCTGTCTGTCTGTCTGTCTGAATGGGCATGCTCACTGGTACTGCTGTGGTGGTGGTGCCCCGTATCCTCCCTGGTTGTAGCCGTGCTGCTGCGGCGGTGGCTGGCCGTAGCCCTGCTGGGGGCCGCCCGGGTACGCTCCTGGATAGTACGACATGCTCGACGGTGAGGAAGACGCTGGAGCTGGCGAAGATGAGGGCGAAAGGAGCGAAGACGACACTTGGGGGGGATTTCTGGCGAGGGCTGGAGGGAAAAAAGTGCGAGACGCCGGTGGAGGGGCGCAGCAGGGGGTTGTCCGGCTAACTCACGGGCTAAAGCGGGCTCGAGCGACTATTTAACGATTGGGGACTTCGGGGCTCGCAGACGCTCCGGCGGACAGACAGTCACTGGGATGGACGGACGGAGGCAGCAACGGTGATGATGCTCTGCTCGCGAGGACTGGCGACGGCGAGGACGAGTGAAGGGGGAAAAAGCAAAGATGATGAAAATTTCTCCTGCGCAGCCAAATTTTACGAGGATCAGAAATCTACGTGACGGGGACGGCTCTACATGGGACAGGACGCCGGACAGCTTGCTTCTTCGTCGTCTTCTTCTTCTTCTTTGGCTCAGCTTCTGTCCGGCGATTACTTATCATCGCATGGGGATGTTGCTCCCTGTCCTTCCGCTGCTTCTCCAGACGCGCATATCAGCCACAGCCAGCGCCCTTGCCGGCCGGAGGATGGGCTGATGAGTGCATGGAAGAGGCTGTCCTGTCCGTCGTAAGTTGATGCAGAGCAACTCGAGCTGTGTCACGGAGAGTTGTTGTGCGTTGACTTTGTTGATAGATATTAAAATCCTATGCTGTCTTCTATTATTGGTAGCAAAGAAAGTCCAGGCGTTTTTTCTTCCTTTTTTAATTTTTTTATTTTTTTATTTTTGAATCTCCTCATCTGTGCCATGCAGTAATGCAAGAATGCATGCAGCTCGTCATCTTCTGCTTCTTGTGCTTGTTGCTTCTTCTTTTCTTTTCTTCATCGACGGGGCATTCCGCGGCCCCGGCCTCCTCGTAGCACTCGCTGGGCGGCCCCTTGCGGTAGGGCCTGGGGGGGCCCCTGTGGCTGGGCAGACTCTTCGTTTTCTATCAGACGTCAGCAGAGTAGGACTTAGCATATAAATGTAGACCACTGTAGATGTAACCAGGTGGCCGGGGGCAACGGGGAAAGACGTACTGATGGTTTCGTCGACAGAGAGAATGAGACAGGCAGCCTCGACGGCAGACTGGATCGCATTGACCTTGACCAGACTCGGCTCCCAGACAAAGGCCTTCATGTTGTCTCGCACGCCCTCTCGGTCAAAGTCGACGCCGGCCCAGATGTTGCCCTTCTTGTGCTCGACTCTCAGTTGGTTGAGAATGTCCGTGGCATCGAAGCCGGCGTTGTCGCACAGCTGTCGGGGGATCACCTCCAGGGCCTTTGCAAACGCCTTGACAACGGCCTGCTGCTTGTGTGGGACGTTCACGTCGGCATACCGGTGGATGTAGCCGGACAGGTCCATCTCGGTTGCACCGCCGCCGGCCACGACGTTGGTGTTCCGTAGCGCCCGCTTGACGATCATGATGGCGTCGTGCAGGCTGCGTTCGGCTTCGGCAATGAACTGCTCTGCTCCACCGCGCAGGATCAGAGTGCATGTTTTGGCTCCAGGGCACTCGGAGAAGATATTGAAGCGCTCGCCGCCAATCTGGCGCTCCTCGAAGCTGCCGCATTCGCCCAGGTGGTGCTCCTGGATGTCGCTGCAGGTAGACTGTGTCGAGGCACCAGTGGCCTTGTTCACTCGCTCCATGTCATCAGACGACACTCGCCCGGCACAGAATATGTCTCTGTCCGCAAAGTATCTAACTTCGTTAGTACCGGGGCCGTTCATTAGGACAGAGGGGAGGGGGGGGGAGGCAAAAAAAAAAAAAAAAAGACATACTGTGTTGCAAGGTCACCGATAGGGAGCTTGCTAAGGACGACCTTGGCTCCGGTCTTGTAGAGAGCCTCGAGCTTGTTGAAGATGATCTGCCACTCCGCATCGACGATGGCCTGGTACTCCGATACCTGCTCGACCCTGACCTCTGCATTGTCCTTCTCGCTCTTCAGCTCCAGCTCAACGTTCAGGCAGACAATCTTTGGGTTCTTGAACGACTTGGGCTGCTGCTCAAACCCGGCATACGAAAACGTCTTCTTGAACGCAACCCCGTTGATGAACTGCGAGTCTTGCAGCGCTCCTCCGGTAATCTTCTTGACCCCAATCAGCTTCTCGTTCAACTCGTCCTGATCCAGCGACAGGACGGCATCAACAACCACTGCATCACAATCGGTTAGCTCAGTCACTGCCTTCATGAACCTTTCCCCATCATCATGTCCACCAAAAAAAAAAAAAAAAAAAAAAAAAAAAAAAAAAATTAAAAAAAAAAAAAAAAAAAAAATAAAAAAATAAAATAAAATAAAATAAAATAAAAATAAAAATAAAAAAGATAACGCACTCTTTGTGAAAAAGTCCGAATTCCGCTTGATCAGCTTGCTGTTCATCGCTGTGCCCGCCAGTCGCCGCAGAGTCTCGATCTTCTTCGCCTCTCCGCCAGCAGCATCCTTCATATCAATTGCAATCTCCTTGATCCGGTTGATGCACATGGCACTCGCCTTCCTCAACCCCTTTATAATCGTCTGAGCACTTACGTCCTGCTCCACTAGGTCGCGCACTTCTCGTAGGATTTCGCCTGCCAGCACAACTACAGAGGTGGTTCCATCACCTACTTCTGCGTCCTGGGATCGTGCAATGTCGGTCAGGATGCGGGCTGCGGGGTGGACAATATCGAGCAGCTATTACGGGCATCAGTCAGCACGAAGCCCTCGTAGGCGTCTTATTCCTAAACAGCTAGAACTAAACAGCTAGAACCTCTCCTTACCTTCATTACCGTCGCTCCATCGTTTGTGATTGTCTGCTTGCCGTTGGTGTCTACCAGTAATAGGTCCCCGCCATAGGGGCCTAGCGTGCTCTTGATAGTGTTCTGTACCGCAACGCAGGCATTGATATTCGAGAGAATCTGTCCCTTGCCCTGCGAGGCATCCGTCCCTGCATATCAAACACCCATCGTAAGCTTAGAACAGTCACATTCGTGCTGGAGCAAACATGTGGTAGTAGAGGGCAGAGGCATAGAAAAACTGACCCTCCTTCAGAACGATGATTGTGGGTGTTTGGCCCGCGAACGCCATTGCAGCGGTTCAAATTCAAGACAAATAGAATAAGCAAAGGACGTATTCTGCGTAATAGATAGCTTGGGGGAAAATGTCTCTCCTTTCCCGTTGTCTCTCTCCGTTTAATTGCAGAAGGTGGCTGTAGTGGTGTTCAGCGGTTTAGTATTTTGATAGCTTTTCGCTGTGTCTCTTTTTTTGCTTTTTCCCCCGTCATGCTGTGTCAGCAACTTCAGCCGCCAAACATCTTTGCCCCTTTTTTTATCTTACAGCATAGAAATATTGAAAAAGCTACGATGAATGAAAGGAAAGGTGTGTATATGTATATATATTTTTGAATGTAGTCTATCCGTCTAAGGTGCTCGTAAACGCCATCACACATCCAACAGCGGCTGTACATATTATGCCGTTCATCAGTCCTATGGAATGATTTGCTTGCTCAGTTCTCAAAGTGATTTTGGTCGTCTCTTCCTCCAAAGGCAACGGTAAGCAGGTCCGCCTGGAACTGCGCATCATTCTGTAGCCGCGTTGCCTCTGCGAGCCTCATGGACTGGTCTCGCATGCCCATGCCAACGCCGACGTCAACATCAACGTCAACTCCTACTCCGGCACCGACGCCTACATCTACGCCTACGCCGGCGTGCGACGCCATCAGATCGTCATCTTCAACTACCTGATAGCTACCTGTGTGAACATGATGGTGGTGTTCGTGGTGGTGGTGATCATGGTCATGATGCTGCATAGGAGAATGATCAAAGTCGTGGGTCAAGGCGTGATGAGGGTCGTGTGCACCGTCTGTTTCATACGGACTCACTCCCACACCAACATTGACGCCATTATGGTGCTGAAATGGAGGAAGATGATGGTGTATGTCATCCATTATCTGAGGATCGAGCGGTATATCGGCGTAGTCCGCCATTTGCCCGGCGTGAATAAGAGGAGTAGTGTGAGAGTGGGTGTTGTGAGGATGTGGGTGGGGTGTAGGACTGAAGGTTTCCTCCTTGGAATACTGGTGAACCGCTGCGGATACGCTTGTGAGTTGTTGGTCAGGCTGGGTTGGAGTAAAGGCGTTAGAAGGGGGTATATCAAAAGTGTTAGGCCGAGGAGTTGGCGATGGCTTCTCCCGTTTGAATGGCAAGTTATTGGTTTCTGAATTGCCGTTGGTATGGGAGCTAGGTTGGATGCCGTTAGCACCATTTATAGGTGCTTTGGGGCCTTCCTTGCATTGTGGGCAGTTCTTGATGGCCATACTAACAGTCTCCTTGATCCGGACCCAATGATATTTTAACGCAATAGTAGCCGTTGTCTTGTTGATACCACCATGCTGCTGCTGGTGTATCTTACGAGCTATCTCATACTGCTGCTGCGGATCGGAGACAACCTCCTTATCCTTCAGCATCAGCTTCTCTGGCTCACCCTTCTCGCCACCTACAAGCTTGTAGTGGGTAGCTGCACTGCGTAGACGACTCTTCTCAGCCCTATCTGCGCCACTCGGGTACTTGGAGTGTTTCAAGTAATATCTGATCTTGTCGAATCTTTCTTCAGAGACAAAATCTTCTCCCTCTGGACCGAGATCTCGACCGTATATGATTGCATCAATAAGCTGGCCTGGGTATGAGCGTAGATTGCCACAGCCTGGTATTCTGCCTACTCGCTTGAAGCCTAACGCGTCCCATATTCGACAGGAGGCTACGTTAGTTTCGTAAACTAGATTGAACACGGCATATGTGTATCCCTAAGTAAACAAACAAAGTAACGAGGAGCAAAGCAAAAGGTTAGTAACGTTATATCACCGTCAAAGCTTAACATATATCTTTCTTGAAACATTGCCGAGCTCAATGCTCACCATCTGTGGTGCCCATTCTAGGTAGCATTCCCCCATCAGCCGGCCCACACCGCGGTTTCTGGAGGCATCCGTCACCAGGAAGGCACCGTTACATATATGACTACTTCTTCCGGGGTAATTTGGCTTAATATTAAAGCTGCCCAGACATATCTTCCCCCAGTCGGCGCCAATAGCTTCTAAAGACTGTACATGGCCAACGATTGGCACGTCTCCAAGCAGCATGACCGCCGTGAAATGGGAGAACCAGTCTGTGCCAAACTCCTCCAGGCTCAGTGGGTTGATGAAGGGGTACGTGTCGCCCTTCTCGATCTCTTTGTTCAGCTGGTCGCACAGGTATGCCAGCAGTGAACGGGGGACCTCCTGTGCCGACGAGAAGGGGATCAGCGTCGCCGCTGTCACCCGGTCTCGCAGCGTTACCTGTCTCGGCAAGATTGCGGGAGGCAGCTGGGGGCTGCCGTTGCTGCCGCTTCTGCTGGCACACGGACCACTAGCGGCTGTCACCGAGGTGGCTGCATGGTCATGGAACGCTCCCGCGGAAGTCCCGGGCGAGGTGCGGTATACCGGGCCCCCTACCGGATCGTCGCCAGCGGGCCCAACACCGACAGCAGGCATGCTTCAACCCCTCACACTACTATCCTTTTCCCCCTTTGCCGAGTCGGATATATAGATCCTTGTCCAGTCCTCTTTCTTTCGCCCCTGGCCCGAACGACGCCTGTACCTGTCACGAGACCATCAGCCTTCCATAATCAGCCCCAACTGGCTCAGCCTTTTTATGTTCCAAAAAAATTCTGCATCCAAACAGGAGAAAAGGACCAAACTCGAAAATCTCTTCCACCGACAGGCAGCATATCGTGGCGGCAGACTCGCAGGCCCTGTCTGCTGCCCGCGACAGAACAGGCCTCCCTAACTGTGGAATTGGCGGTGCAAGGGGTCCTTTACCTGGGGCTGGGGGGGGGGGGGGGGGGGGGGGTACGCACTCTCAAGAACGGCTTCGTACTTTGCAGAACGCGGGGAGCTTTTTGCAGCAGGAGCGAAAAGGCGGAAAAAAGAGCGCGAGGACGATTCCTTCCATGCTTGGCGCCGCAGCGGGTTATAGTAGTTCCGGATGAGTAAGCAGCGGCTTACCTAAAGCCCGTAAGGTGGACCGGCAGGCTTGGCTCATGCCCTTGTCCGTCGCAGTTTCTCGCGCTGGAGGGCCTTGATGCCGGTTCGATCAGTCGCGATGGTTGCGTTGATAATGCGGTCAAAGGCGGCGTCGCTCTCGTTGCCGTCGTCGCTGTCGCTCTCCTCGTTGCAGGTGTCTTTCGCGGCTGTCGGACCCGCTGGCGACGGTACTACTGCAGGTCCAGTCCCCTTTGCGTCTGGCTCGCGGTCAGGGGAAGAAGCAGTTCCAGCAAACGGTTTGGACAGGAGTATCTTTCGCCGGATCTCTGCCATCTCTTCCTCATCGTCGTCTTCCTCCTCGGATTCCGGGAATAGATTGTCTCTCTGTAGAGCATTCCGTGGGATTCCGTCTTCGTCCTCGTCATCACCATCGCCTTCTTCCTCCCCCTCCTCGTTTTCTTCGTCTTCAGAATCCGAAAGGAAGGCCTGCCTGTTTGTATTCCCCGTAGTCCACATATCGTCTGACCCTTTCCCTTCTCGGTTCTCCGCGTATTCCTTCTCGATCTTCGCCAACCAATTCTTCTCGGCGGCCTTGATGTCTGCTTCTGTCTCACAAGCTGCATACCGCTTAAACAGCTGCGAGTTGATCTCTAGAAACGGCTGGCCGTAACGGAAGTGCTGTAACACCTCTTCAGCCCAGTCCTCGTGCCCACATATCATGAAAGTCGCAGCTAGTGCTTCAACGCAGTTCAATCGCCATGGCTTGCCATAGTTTACCGTGTTTGCTGCCACAAGGTAAGGCACTGTATCCCAAGAGTATATTAGCATTGAATCCAGGCCGCCGCCACACGGGATATCACGCACGCAATCTCTCTGTCTTTCCGCCAATTTTTGACCAAGGTACTTCGCTCACTCGTACCCATGAACACTCCACCACCGCAGCACCATATCGCTCGAGCAACGGCTTGTCAGCAGGGGAAAGGGTCTGCTTTGCATTCGGCCTATATTTCATCCCTTTTTATCAGCTGTGCTCCGTCATGATGTACAGTCTTGAATAGTTACATACGATATTACCACCCCCGGGAATTTATGTCCTATACCCAGATCGCGCATATATCCAAGCTGCATCAATCGTTTGCCAGAACATTTCTTCGGGTCACAGTGTCCCAGGTCCCAGCAGGCAGCTTGAAAGGGTGCGCGAGGTCGTTTTCCGTGCTCATCTACTCCGTCTTTGATCACTGGCCGTCGGTAGTCACCCCGCTTGCTCTTGCGGGACATCGTGTCCTTCTTATGTCGAACCATCCTGAATTAATGGCGGTAGTCTATCAGTAGAGGGCGCTGTCTTCCACCTTCTGGAAGTCCTTTTATCTCAGAGCAAGTGCTCTCTGTGAAACCAGTCTAACAAAATTTATCTGCTTCATCAACTTTCTATGTCAATTTTGAGGATGGTTATAGAGCTTTAAGCCTCCCAGCGAAATTTACCTATCACGTGAACCTCTGCTGATTAACGCTCTAGAGCGAGAGCTAACGTTTAACCAAATAATATACTCAGCAAAGCAAAGCATTAGAACTTGGGCTGTATTACGCCCGTCTCTACCCTGTTTTCCATATTTTCCTTCGCCGGATACCGGAGATGAACATGTCCTGATGAATGCGGCCCCAAACAACCAGTTACGTCATGCCGGACTTGACTAGGGCTTAGGGCTTGGGCTTTTGAGCCTCCCGACTTTCCTTCAGTTGACCTTCATTGGATGCAAATGCTATCCTCGGGCTTCCCCAACTCGTACGAGGTTCTATTCTCTGTTTTATGGCCCTTATTTCTCAAATTCATTCACCGGTGCTTTATCAGAATTAAAAGCACTGGCTAAATACTAGGTAGTTTTATACGCTTAGCACAGCACCCCCCCCACCCGGATCTACATGATTCCTCTTCTACGTGACAGTTTGCTGGAGGACGCATGTTGCAACGCTTATCACAGGACAAACAAACCCTTGTTTACTATAGACACTTCCTGGACGACTGAGCCTATAGCATAGGGTGATCCCCGCAAAGGTAACTATAAGATCGCCAATGACTCCGGTTGCTTGAGGCAAATGAGTAGAGGCCACTGCCTTTCACTTTGCCTACAGCCTTGCATCAATAAAGTACTGATAGTACCAACGACTCTGATTTAGGTATGTGAGTATCTATAACTGTCATGCATCTCCGGTTAATACTACGAATTCGCCTGGATCATGGCCGGAATACAATTATTACTCCCCAGCAAGCTCAGCACACTAGATGAGTCTGCATGCTGGGGGGTAATAAACAGGTTTTTAGGTGTACTTCAATGGTCAACGTGAAGTCTCTCAAATTGATATACAGGGCTAAAATGTTCTACAACTAGCATGTGAGCTCAAACAGGGTTAATCACCGAGGTTGGATTATCCACAACAGCATTAATGCATGCATGTCGATCTAGCCATCGCTGCATACAACTATCCTGGCTGCTTTCTCGAAACGGTTGAAGAATGACTATGCATCATCTCTGAGCAGGTATTCCGTAGTATCCCTGGGACTCTCGTTGCGAATTTGAGACACACAATATCAAAGTAAATATTGGACAAGGAACTTCAAAGGTAAAATGGAATGTTGGCTTAAGCGCACATCTCTCTATCCCTTGGATATGCCGAAGAGACAAACTTTGCAAGGTTCAAAACGTAGCTGAGGACCCTCTGGGTGAAATACAGCCTGAACCTAGGAAGGCTAGTAAATATCGATACTCTCGTTAATGGCTAGCACAGCTAAAGGTCCATTCACGACCTAGGCAATCGCCTATAAAAGCCAGTACTTAGTTATATGATACTAGGAAATATGGCCTAGAAGGCATTGTGAAGGTTATTCTTGTCAGGAGAACTACACATATATTAGATATTTTAAATTGTATCGATGAACTCACTCCCGCAATCTTAAGACTGTTGAAAATCACTCTCGGTCATACTACTCTCCTGACGAGACTATAACCATAGGCATCTATTATGTCTACTCAACTAGATAATCCTCCGGGAGGAAATATAGAGTGGTTATTCAAGCCGCATCGCTACTCTGGGCAAAGGAATTTGATGGCATAACTCGTTACGGTCGCTGGCTAATGGCACCAGATCCTGATTCTCTTTATAACGTTACAAATCCCGGCACATACAGAAATTGCATAGAAAGGGGTAACGGTTCAGACAATAGAGGTTTATATACTGCGGGTTGCCAATATTTATTTATCTACCCTGATGGCTCGTCGAAAGTCATCACCTAGCGGACAGCTAGTTACCTTATCAAACAGGAGAAGAAAACCAATATCCAAGTGTTCTAATTAACCTATATCAGTATTAACAAATTGTCGCTCTAAGGACTCACGGGGATGCGTTCTCGAGAGCTGCCGACAGATTATACATAATCGAGGGATGTTATGCTCGAATCACGCCGCGGCAAGAAGCGCGCATCGGCTAAGTTGCGTTGGTTGACGAAGGTAGGTAGTTAGTAAGCTTGCAGGGGCTGAAGCCAGCCAATCAGCTGCCAAGAAACCAGACGCGACTTCTTGCTGCTTCCATCGGCTTGACAATCTTGCAAGTTCGCGAGAGAATTGGAAGGAGAATACGGAACAAGTTCCAGGCTGGTGCACGTACATCTGGGACACTCGGCCGTCCGCTGATATTTATCTGCATATCCCCCATAGATCCCAGCCACACAGTGCATATCGGCTGGTTCTTGGTCTTTACAGGCGGCCAATTCCAAGGAATCAATGTGGACGAGCCTCTCTCGAGAGCGTGTTTAGCTTAGGGCCGGAGTCGCACTGGTGACGTTAACTATGTCAATCTTTCTGCCCTGTGTTCGAATTTTGATCTCCAGGGCGTACGTAAAACCTGTGGAATATCATAGTACAGGCCTCTTATACTGTCGATCATGCTCCATTACCAATACTGATATACAAAGCACGAAGCTGATCATCGCATGAAATGGGAAGGTTAGCCTGCAGTAGGCAACGGGGGTAAAAGGGTAGAAAGAGACGAAAGATTATCATCCAGTTTTGTTCTCGTCTTTCATTTCTTTTCTTGTTCGGAAACTAACGAGCTCTGACTCTGCGGGTGTCCCATCGTGTAACAGAGCCGCGCGACTCATTGAAGCGGTGGAGGACAGAGATGTAGCCTGGTTGGCTCATTTTTCCTACAAAGTTGGAGAGTTGCAAATAGCGGGTAGTATATACTCCAGGCACAGAGCTCAGATATAATAAATGGGCTCTCACGTTCAACACGTCGTCATGGTCGCATGACGGATACCCTGAGGATTGACATCCATGGCGCATCGAAAAGTGATTCCCCTGCTTTTTTCTGGTGGCCGACTGCATATATAATTGAATGCCAGCGCCCCTCTGTGCTCCGGATGTTTTGTCGCTCATCAACGGATAGCAATGACAGCACGCCAATTCTTTCACACCATGGCATCCATGATTAAAACTCTTCTATTTGCATTGGCCCTTTTCGCCTCAATTGTGTCCTCATCTCTTCTCAGCGCTCCCAGATTTCCTAAGAGATGCATATCTGAACCTCCTACGGAGCTTCCTGGAATCAAGTTTATCCCTTATCGAAGGAATCCTATGAGTCCTATCCGCTATGTCCAGTGTTTTTCTGTCGGCAGTTCCTGCAAGTTTGACTCCGACTGCCCTAAGCCTTCTGAGGATCACTGCATCGCTCTTGCAAAGACCGAAAGACGTGTTGTTCCTGCCTCGTCGATATGCATAAATGGACTCTGCCGTGTGAAGGATGCCCTGTGGAATGACTCTTGTGATTGTCACACAGGATGTAGCAAGCGCCATGATTTGGCTTGCGTGGAGGGCAAGTGTACCCCAAGCAAATGTACTCCTTGTGGGGAGACGCCGCAGCTCATCAAATGCTGCCCCCCGGGAGTGATGGGGCACGACGGTACATGTGTCTGCAAGGCTTCAATGGCCGACTTTTGATCGGAGCATTACCGGTCTAGCAAAAATATCTTACACTCTTCGACGGGTTCTGGCAAGGGAGGCCAGGCATGAGAAGGCTGATATGGGGTCGAACCGAGCGAGTGAGAGAGTGAGTAAGGCACTGAATATCTTTGCCGGCAGTCATGGTAAATAAATATTTAACTGTTGCCGCCAGGGACCGGGTTTATGTTATGATACCATGGCGTTGGTTTCTTTTTGCGATCTATATTCTCTCTCCGTTGAACATCCTGGCGATGCATCGGATTGAAGAAACGCGTAAGGATTTATATTGCGATTTTCTTATCTTCGGTCATGTATCGTACGACCCTATTGATACCATATGTGTTTAATACTAATGTACTCCGTAGTTGGTACTCAGCAGAGTTGAATGCATGCACACGACAGTATATGTCTCTCGGCGATGAGACGTACTAAAAAGAGAGAAAAGAACGAATTCTCGATGACTAGTGCAACAAAACAGCCGTAGAATAACTAAATGTGACATCTCCAGGCAGTCGCCATTATATCTGATAAATGGGCAGCCATTCATTCCATGTATGATAACATATATTATAACACAACAACACATCGATACATCAAATAAAACGGATAGGATTACATCTACACCTTTCCTGCCATGTATCGTCAGTTTATCGTATGAGCTAGTGTATTTTTGAGTTAACGTAGTAGAATAATGCGAGACTCAAAGGTGGGCGGGACGACCTTATGTAGTTCATCTCCTGAACAGCAACCGGAGCACCCTGGTGATTTCTGCATTCCACTTATATAACAATACCGTCCAGGGCACTAAACATGATTATTTTGCCAGGATGTAAGCGTAACACGAAGCTACAATGCTGATACTTGATGGATATATGTCTAGTTATTGATCCTAGAAGAGCCGGAACGTGTTACAGACATGATGACAAAACCGGTGGTGAATCATTAGGGAGCTAACTAGTTAACTGATCTGAGAGGCATCGGGATCAGAAAAACATCTTTGTTCCTTTGTCAACTATAACTAAGTCCTTAGCTTGAGATTTTTTTGTTATATCGATATATCACACTCTTTACTCAACACCTCTCTCAACTGACACCTTGAGCAAAGCTTATTCCAAGATCAATCAGAGCCTCATCCCCTAGCCCTTTCTTCTTCATGCCTTAAGCTTTGTTGAGACGCCCAACACTCCATCGAACGGTTCGATTGAGGACCCGCGGGGCCAGCGTACCACGGAATCTCCTGATACATCCCGCAGTGGCCACCAAGACTTGGTATTACCTGACACCATGTTGCTAACCACGGTTTGCTGGGTATCAGTAACCACGGATTAAAAGTAGCTATCTCTAGTGAATGACATAACGATGACGAGCAGTTGCGGCGGTGAGGTTGGTAGGGCGGCCGGGGGCAAAGTGGGAGGCGAGGTTGGGTCGAACGGGCAGCCCCCAGCCTGAGCAGCAGGAGCGACCTGGCAGAATAGCAAAGAAGCTACGACGGCGGCGAGCCGACAGTATCCATGGCCATCTTTCGCATGTTTAGACAGCTTGAACCTGCTCCTTTGAACGGAACACTTAGCTCGTCCTGTTGGAGTTACTCGACAGGACGGGCAGGGAGCGGGTTGACATGGAACCAGCCATCGCAGGCACATATGGCTCTGACAGCCTGAATGGAGCACTCCTAGAGGGTATCAGAGCCTTGGTCAGTTATTCCGACCAGCACTGGGATATACACAAGCAACCATTCGTAGATTTGATCTTCCTTGGCTGTCGGTGGGTAGTAATCATCGCCAGCCTCGATAGGGCTGCCCTTTTACCATGACATCGAACTTTTACTTAAGCGCTGGCTTTTGTTCTATAAACGTTTAGTTCATTATCAGTGTATTTACAAGTAGAAATGCATACCGAAATAGACGGAGAAAGTAGTCCTGACCATAAAGGTGAAGAGCGTGATGGTTCATAGCCTCGACATGGCCCAAATACGGGTTTAACGGGAACAAAGCATTTACCCTCAGCCTACTGACGTATTTATTAGAAGTAGATATGATTGAAAGTAGGATATATATATATATATATACCTTGAATGAAAGAATACTCAACAATCACATCAAGTTTCCATAGTCCATTATTGCTAGGGACGGGACATTTTTATATGTTGCTCTGAGGAGATTCGCCCACTAGAATCAACAAGATGTAAAATGATGCATGAACAATAATTGCTCTAGAGAGATAGCATTGACCGCAATGGAGGTGCGTCTGCCTGTTCCACTTCTCCCAGCCAGGAGATAAGATACCTCAGCTAGACAGGCAGCTTCCACCGGGGCCGCCAGAGCGAATTGAAAATAATACTGAAATTAATATTGAATATTGAACTGCATGTGAGGCGTTCAACTGCCAGCGTTGCTGCTTTTATAGCAAACTCGCTGCAACCTGCTGACTAAGCACTAACTAATTTGGCCGATGATGAAGACGATTTTGGCGGTGATGAGGACGATTGAGGATGATGCTGACGACCTGCGAGAAGAGAGAGACAGCCGGTAGAAGAGTGTATACAAATGCAGGCAGGGAGGCAGTAGTTCTCCGTATCTGCGTCTGCTTTGCCCGGACAGGCCGCTCTAAGGAGCCTGCCGAAACGCTGCGGCCAAGCCTGACTAGTTATTTTCACTCAGTTAGGCAGTTGACAAAGCCAACCTCGACTTGGTGATAGCTTCACGCAGATATCTAACCAGGAAGAGAGAACCGGCTTCTGGCCTCAGCTCTAATGTGACTTTCTGCCCTCTCGATACTCGACCTTCTCTACCGTGCCTTTTAAAAGAAACCGACAACCTGGAGGCGACATCAGCTCGGATGGCGGCCAGGGACCGCTTCAGCGCCTACCTGGAGCCACCCGCACAGTCGACGCTGCAGCGGTATATCCGTACGTTCTCTCCCTCGTGCCAGTGCAACCCAGATGTCTTTGCTGCTTCCTGTCCAAGAGTGAAGATGGCTGCTGACCGAGTGACTTGGACCAGATAATGCATGCGATCCCCAGAACTACGAACCGAACCTGGCCCTCAACCTGGAGGTGGTGGATTTGATCAATACAAAGAGGGGAAACGCGTGAGTGCAGTAGTCCAGCGGTTTGCGCTGGATTTACTTCTCTATTTTCAATGGGATGAAGTCCTAATAAGATGCCAATGGTAAAGGCCTCGCGAAGCAGCAATGACCATAGTCCAGTTGATAAACTCCCGGAATGCGAATGTTGCGATGCTAGCCCTCGCTGTATGCTCCCTACCGCTGCTCGCCCTTTCCCCCTTGATATCTCAGGAGGTACACGAGGCTGACTGCTTGGCCGCTCCGCTGTCCTTTATACTGTCCAGTTGCTCGATATATGCGTCAAAAACTGCGGATACCCGTTTCATCTCCAGATCAGCACAAAGGAGTTCTTGAACGAACTAGTTCGAAGATTTCCCGAACGACCACCTATTCGACCGTCGAGAGCGCAACAGAGGATCCTCGAGTCGATTGAAGAATGGAGACAGACGATATGTCAGACCTCAAGATACAAGGATGACCTCGGATTCATCCGTGACATGCACCGCCTTCTCCTCTACAAGGGTTATGTGTTTCCTGAAATCCGCCGTGAAGATGCTGCCGTTCTGAACCCGAGTGATGTATGTTGGCCCTCCTTCAGTGCTTCGTACCTTTAGCTCAACAGCCAATGCTGGTACTAATGATACACGCCATATAGAATCTCCAATCTGCTGAGGAAATGGAGGAGGAAGAGAAGATCGCTCAGTCGGCAAAACTGCAAGAGCTGATACGGAGGGGGAACCCGGATGATCTTCGAGAAGCCAACAGACTGATGAAAATAATGGCAGGCTATGATACTCGGCACCGGACGGACTATCGAGCAAAGGCGGCTGAAGAGGTCTCCAGGGTTCAGGAGAAGGCTAAGCTTCTTGAAGAGATGCTGGAGAATTTTAAGCCTGGAGACAAGTTATCAGAAGGAGACGTTTATGAGGTGCGTGCTGGCTGTCATCAGGAAGAGGGATGCGACAGATACTTACCTGACTTACATAGGAACTGGCAAGCGCTCTTCAAAATGCACACCCTAAAATACAAAAGATGTGCGAGGATGAGTCTGAAGACAACGAGGCCGTATCGAAACTATTAGAAATAAATGATAGTATACACCGAACGGTGCAAAGATATAAGCTGATTAAGGCTGGAGATGTAACTGCGGCATCCAACATACCTAGGGGTACTCTGGGGACGAGTACGGGCGTTAAAAAGAATGCTGCCAACGAACTATCTTTGATTGATTTTGGAGGCGAGGAAGAACAGGTATCGGCTGCTTCCAACGGTAGTACGGCTGTTAAGCCGCCTGCTGCTTCCGCCCTTGAGGGTGACTTACTGGGCCTTTCCTTCCAAGACGAACCCCAGGGCCAGGGAAGTGTTGCACTTTCTCTAGGACCAGCTGAAGGTGAGTAATAACTTCCATATTTCCGTCCACTCTCACAGTACTGCTACTTACCACTGAAGAAGGCGCTTCATCGGTTTCGCTTCCAAAGTCGCCATCAATGCCTTCTACTTCAACGCCTACGCCTAAACCATCTGACCCGTTTGCCGCCATTACCTCGGGAGGGTCAAGGACATCATCACCGTTCAATAAATTACAGAGCTCGGCTTCTTCAAACGCCGCACCTTCGTCATTACTAGATTTAGGTCAGCTAGCATCTGGACCACCAGCCCCAACCCTACATGCACCATATTCGCCTCAACAATCCTGCCAATCCAAACAAGTGACGCCAGCCCAGACCTCTGACGCAGATGATGAATGGACCTTCTCGTCTGCTCTTCCAGAAGAAACTTTACCCTCACAGAATACCATTGAAGTTCTCAACACCAACATAGGAATAAAAATGCAAGTGAAACGCTTTCCTGGTGAGAACAAAATACATGGCCTTGTGTCATTCTCTAACAATACCCCTCACGCTATTTCAGAACTACATTTCCAAATCGCTATTGAAAAGGTAAAAGAAGCCATTTCCCTCTTTCCGTTTCCATGCTTGGCTTTAATTTTATTTATAATTTTTCAACAACTCATGGCCCTAGACGTATTTGAATGACTATCAGCTAACGTCATGTTTCCTCTCGTTTAAACTTTTGCAGTCTTATTCCCTACAGCTCCGGCCTCAGTCCGGCAGAGATATTGCGCCATATCAGAAGATTGGAGTTCAGCAGCAACTCCAAATGGATGGAGTCCAGCCAGGCAAGGGGAACACGGTCAGGCTTCGGTATAAAGTGTCCTTCAAGGTTGGACAGGAATTAAATGAGAGTGATGGGTTGGTGCCATCGTTAGGTATCTCGTAGAAAAAATCGGGCTATGGAGGTGGGCTACTTTTCTGCAGAATATATACCGTCTTATTATTGACTTTGCTTTACAACTGTTATCTTCACCATTTGTATATATCGGGTCCACGGAAATCGCCGAGGGCCCTTTACTAGGGCTATATAGTTGCACAGCTACGATTTAACGCGATTCCTGTCTTTTTGCCCAGCTACTTTCCTCGGGTGAGAGTGTTTTGTGAATATATTCATGACGCTCCTCTGGACGTATTTTTGTTGATATATGGCCATACGTCTCAACTCTGGATAGTGGTTGACAGGAACCAGTCTTTTAACTTGTTGGGGTAAACACACTGCACTGCCCTTCCCCCCGACTTTTGAACTGGCAGCTTAAAAAGAAAATCTAGCGGACGTTAGTTAGTTACCCAATCTGAAACCACATGAGAAAGAACGAGCGAAGCTTGATGTTTGTACGTAGCCTGTAACACATGGAGCGTTTCAAGGAGCGCGTCTAGTCTCCACTTAACTAAGTTAAATCGTCACACGCGCCAGTGACTAACAAACTAAGCAACAAACTACCCGACACTAACTGATTTAGCCGCTCGTCACCGCGATAGAGTTCGGCTACTTCGACGACGTCATGCCATGTCGCTCCCTTCTGCGCTCCTTCCTATAACGATACCATAGCATGCATCCATGATGCGCATAGAGCTTGCTCTAAATATACCAACACAGTACCATGGATCAAGTGCCTGGATACTTGGCTAATACCACGCTACGGCTACAGTACAGCGCTTGCAGTCCCGCGGCCCCTGAAATCTGGTAATTCTCACCAGCAACGGTGGTATTGGCGACTCAGTGCTAGATGACACCTTGGTTCATTATCCTATCTAAACCACGCAAAACAAACATCGTGGTAGAGCTCTGGTATACCACATACCTTTGGTCATGTTGGAGGCTTTGTGGTGGAAGCCCTGACGCAAAAGGGGCTAGGCCC
>NW_003456419.1:0-37834 GCF_000151425.1 Trichophyton rubrum CBS 118892 | reverse complement strand
GACTCTTTCTGCTATCCGTGATTTTTGTGCTCGTCAAAGACTTTTATTCCCACTCAAGAATATTTCTCCCTCCCCAGATTTTCTCAACTACTCAAGATTTGTATGCTCACGATGACTAGTCTACTAGTCCTCATGAGTTTCCTACTACTCGGGATTTTTCTGTTACTCAAGCTCCTCCTAATACCCAAACTCCTCCTATCACTCAAGCCCCTTCTATTACCCAAGCTGCTCCTATCACTCAAGCCCCTTCTATTACCCAAGCTGCTCCTATCACTCAAGCCCCTTCTATTACCCAAACCCCTCCTATCAATCAAGCCCCTTCTATTACCCAAACTCCTCCTATCACTCAAGCCCCTTCTATTACCCAAGCTGCTCCTATCACTCAAGCCCCTTCTATTACCCAAGCTGCTCCTATCACTCAAGCCCCTTCTATTACCCAAACCCCTCCTATCAATCAAGCCCCTTCTATTACCCAAACCCCTCCTATCAATCAAGCCCCTTCTATTACCCAAACTCCTCCTATCACTCAAGCCCCTTCTATTACCCAAGCTGCTCCTATTACTCAAGCTCTTATTATTCAAGCTTTCCCTTTTACTCAAGCTCTTATTACCCAAGCTTTTCGTTTTACTCAAGCTTCTTCTACCACCCAAGCTTCTTCTACTACCCAAGCTCCTCCTACCACTCAAGGTCCTCCTACCACTCAAGCTCCTCCTACCACTCAAGGTCCTCCTACCACTCAAGGTCCTCCTATCACCCAAGCTACCACAAATCTACACCAACAGTGGTCACAGAGGTACTGTAATCTCGAAGATCAATTCAAAAGAGCACACAAGTCTAGAGAAAGGTGAGCCATCATTCTTTGCTTCCTTCATTATTTGCTAGTGTTCAGAACATTAAACTAATATTCCCTCTATTCAGAGCCTTTATCTGTGCCTCACGCAGAAAGGACAGGAATTTTGCTTTTCGGATGGAGTCAGCCAGAAACGCCTCGAAATGCCACTATTTTAATACCGGATGCTGGTTGAAATTCAACGAAGACGACGTCAGAAACTGCAGGGACTACGAAAACACTTTTGAGCTTCCTGACTACTGGAATGAAGAAATTCTACCGCCCACAACCTGGAAGTCCACCTGGCCGGCGCCGAAGTATGCGACTGGTTGGTATACGCAGCCTACACTTCCTCCGCCCATTCCGAAGGCCAATTTTCAAAAACTGAAAGTCGAAGACGATGCTGTATTACCGGTCGTCCTCTCTGGAACCCCCTGCCCCACTGGGCCACCCCCGGGTTATGAATTCTATCCAAACCCCCAAACCACAGCGCCTCAACGGACATTGAACTTCAAGCCTTGCCCGTTATACCTATAAAGCACTCCGTAACTGGCCATTAACTATCACACACTCGACATCCTATAATTCGTGCTTTGGCTACTTTTTTTTGGATGTCTTGGCTCCTTTCTGTGATTGATTCTCTTTATGGATTCCTCTTCTCTATCTGTTATAATTTTTTGATCCTCTGGATTGTTTACTCTTCCTTTATATGATTGATACTTTTTATAGATTTGACTTCTCTATTTATCTTGATTTTTTTGGATCATGTGGATTATTTACTCTTTTTCTATCGATTGATTCTCTTTAGGGATTTCTCCTCTCTGTCTTAACTTTTTTTGATCATCGGGATTATTTTACTTTTTTATTTTTTGCTTTATTTCAATTCATTTTTATCATTTGTGATGTACTTGGTATTTAGGATATTTAGGAAATAAAAACAGCAGCTGAAAAGCTGTTCTGTTTTATACAACCTCTCAAACTGTAAAAGGGATGATATTATTGCGCTACTAGATAAAAACTTGAGCACAACGCTTTTAGCGGTTTAAAGGTTTAGTCCGTATTTTATTCCATAACTAGCATCTCAATTCCTCCCTGTTCATACTAATATATACCACGGTAGGCTTATTGAGTGTTGTCTGGAACCAATATGTAACTAATCATGCATTTGTAAATCCATATCTGAAATCGGCTCTTTCTCGCCAGGTCATTGTTGACGCAGCCTATGATCAATATTTCGACCCTTTAGAGCACCCGACGGGTCGATAACTAAACCCCAGGGGTTATTAAGGCTCATTGAGTGTTACTTAGAGCCAGTTTGTAATTTCCCCTTTATAAATGGGTATCTGTAACTCTGACGGCTCGTCTATGGAAGAATGATGCAAGATAGTTCACACCAAGTCAATCGAAACACATATTGCTACCAATCGTATAACTAGCGGAATTAAACACCGAAAAAGGCCAATTGTCCTTTGGGAATGTACAAATACAAATTTCGACAACGACCCAGGCTGAGATATGGAGCTATTAATGGACGAATGCTTATTGGGAGATCTATTAATATGCTGTAAGAAAGCGTATAGCACCACAAGGTTAAATATTTATTTATTATTCTATTAGATTCGTGACTTCACGTCAGAGACACCATAAGAACCGACCATTACGCCAATGAATTTCGTATTAGTAGAGGTCCAAGCAATCTTAATTATCATGGCATTCGTATTAACTCGTTCGGTTTTTAGTTACGGGTGGATGAAGAGTTACGGCCCGGACCCCCGTCCCGTTTTAACCTGGGTTTGTTAAGGGTATACCTATTTGACCAAGTTAGATGCTTGTATACACAAAGCAAATGCGAATAATATCAATAAAACGTACTTGGCAAATGCCCGTGAGAGAGCCTTTTTACAGCTTATTTTCTGACTACCAATAAAGGAGTCAACGGTTACAGCAATCGCACGGTCAATGTCGCGAGATGAACAGTATTCGGATAGGCGCATTTTGCAGAATGCCTCAGCGATTCGCATGATTGACTCAAGATGACGTACCTATTTATGGTAGGTTAGGGCCGCACAGGGGGAGAGGTAAAGTGATATCGGGGAAGTTAGCCACCAAACAATAGGAAAAAGCACGTACCGTTATAGGATATGCACCAGTGGCTAGGCTTTCTCGTCTCAAATCGGCGAAGACCTCAGCGACTTTGCCTTCATCTATTTGATATAATTTTGGATGACATTTCTCCCGTGCGTAGACGATGTACTTGCGCAATAGTTCTTGCGGGATGGCCTCCTCTCTCTGTGCCTTAAACCTGGATTCAGGAGAGTCTTCTGACCCATCTTCTTCCGGGTTCCCTTGTGCATCTTTAACTGGGTTCGAGCGATAATGCGAATTCATCACAAATGAAGCCAAGCCTTCATCCACGTCTGGGTTGACCATGTCTCTAACAACACAGAGAATATCGAAACGAGAAAGAATAGGCTCAGTGAGTTCGACATTTTGAGAAAAAGGAAGCGTACCCCTGTAGCGGCCCCCAATAGGGTTCGCAGCTGCAACAATCGAGCACCGGGCCTGGAGTGTGGTAACGATACCACCCTTTGATATAGATATTGTCTGCTGCTCCATTGCCTCATGAATAGATGTGCGGTCTTGGTCATTCATCTTGTCAAATTCGTCGATTAAGCAGGTACCTCTATCAGCCAACACTAGCGCACCGCCTTCAAGGGTCCATTCACTGGTCATTGGGTCACGACGCACATTTGCAGTCAAACCGACCGCACTGGCTCCCTGCCCAGTAGCAAAAACTGCACGATGGGCAGTTTTTTCTATGTATTTTAGAGCTTGTGATTTGGCGGTACCTGGGTCACCAAGCAATAGTACGTTGATATCTCCACGAATGTTCATTTTTCCCTGAGCCACTTTGCTGACGCCACCAAACAGTGAAAGAGCGACCGCAGTCTTGACGTCCCCATGGCCATAGATACTTGGGCAAATTGAGGCAATGATCTTCTCAACAATATTAGGGTCCTTAGATAGGGCTTGGATTTGATGTTCATCTTCCTCAGTCAACTGAAACCCAGCCAGTTGATCATGAGATTTGACAATGTGGTTAGCCTCGATAATTGTGCTGAAAACTGGTAACCCACTTCTTTGACTCATTGGAAGATCGTATTGATTGCGGTAAATACCGGTGATTTCAACCTCATCACCAGGTTTGGCAGAATCAATCAAATCTGCCAAAAGAATAACATCACGATGGCGTGGGAGTCTACCAGCGGGTACAGTCCCCGGAGATTCTTGAAGGGTTAATTTCTGGAAGTTACGATATTCAGTTCTCTCAGAGTTCAATGTGAAGGGCCCACGGCTTTGGCAGTTTTGACAAAACGAGATTTTCAGCTCGCTACTTGACTCTTGCTCAAAAGGTCCAAGCGTGATGCCGCATTTGCTGCAGTTGAACATAATGTATTTCAATTGCGGGAAAACACCGGTTCGTCTTGTAACCACACCGCTAACACAGATAAGGCAGTTGAGATGGCTTTGCCGAAGTTGTCGTAGGGTGTATTTCACGGGTAGGTTAGTGATTCGTACATGGATTTCGCTATGGATGCGGTGATAGTCTCTGTAGTGCAACAATGTAGCTTCCATAGCCACCTGGTCGAAAATTTTGAGCACTTCGGCTGGAGCGTTCGCTAGGAAGTATGCGATGATCGATTTTGACTCGCTGAGATGAGGATATGCGACTTCAAGAGACTCTGAGTTCTCTTCTCCGAGATTCTTCACGAGGGTACCATAGACTGAAATGCCGTCCTTGTCTGTGAACTCCGTTAGAAAGGATTTGAACTCTCGGTAGATTGCCCTATGAATAGCTGGAGTAGCTACCCATTCCGTAAGATTATCGGCTTTGATATCGGCCATATCTTCCAGAGTTAGGTCAGCTTCTGGGTCATCCATGTCAGCGTTCTGGCTCTCCTCATCATAGTTGCGTCTGTGTCTGCGTGTCTGTAGCGACAGATCGGGAACACCCTCAAAGTCGTCTTCCTGCATGAAAGCAGCCGGCATTTTTCGCCTCCGAGCTATTTCGCGGTCTCGTTTATTGAGCCGTGCCTCAAGTTGTCGTCTTGCTGCCGGGTCTAGTTCCTCTTGATCTGCGTCATCGATATCGACTCCCGCGTACCCATCATCGGGACGATTGGCATAATCTCTTTCGAAGTTGTCTGCGAAAAGATCAATACCATCGTCATCCTCAGCCATCTCCTCTAGATCGTCTATATCGGGAACAAACCCTTCCTCTGCCGCTATGTCATCTTCATTGTCGGCCTCATCAAGAGGCAGCATTGGCGGGGAGGAAGGAGGCGCTAAATTTGCTGATTAGAAACCATCTTAAGATACACGCCGTATTTTGACCGATCACAGATTTAGCTTACGGCTCGAAGGGGGTGGTGCCGAGGAGTTGTCATCAAGGCCGTCATGACCACGCTTCCTGCTGGTCAGATTTGTTCGTCCTCTGTTACCAGCAGAGTTACTTGGGCGTAAAGGAGAGCTATATGAAATCGGAGAGTAGTTAGAAATATCCAAGGACCTGGAATGAATTTGGCAGTCTCGGTGGGATGTAGGGGTTACCTCATTGTAAGCAATTCACTTCCTACAGCTTTCCGCTGTCAGAGCCTTACAAGTAAAATGAATAGCAACACCGTAACTTCGGACCTTATGAGTGGGAGAAATATGTCTGCCCAGTCTTTGATATTGCTGGCGCGTTAGACGTTGTCTGTCTGATGTCGCGCGGGAGGGACGAAAAGCTCGTCGATCGATTTGATGGCGGGCGTTAAATCGAACTAGAAGAAGCGCGCGAACGCGTCGCGTCGCGCCAAAAATAACCGCGTTATCCAATTTAGCCTAAACGGGGAATCAGTGCAAACAAGACAAACAGAGACGACATTCTGGCTCGCGACGAGAAAGAAACGCCCGAAGATGCGCAAAGGAGAAAGCCGAACGAGCGGAGGAATAGCTGCTTCAGCTTATTGTCAGCCCAGCTTCCAATATCATACTGCTTGCTACCGCATACTACACGGGAGATGGATCCAAATTCGGTTTCTAATCAGGGAGATGGCGCTGAAGCTCCTCCAAAGCGACGCGAGAGCTTCGTATCCGAGAACTCTCAGACGGCCTCTGAGTAAGTGAGAGCTATTGTCGCTAATGACATATTTACTCAGATCAGAGTGAGGTTCTAATAGCTGCTTACTAGATTCATAAACGAACAGTTGAAGCTGGAGGCTGATGCGCGGGAAGCCTTGCCCTATGTATGTCGCTAGAGCGTCCGCCACTCACCCTTCGAAGGCTCGAAGACTAACACAGCTATATTCAGTCATTTGATACTTGCACGCGACCGCTTGGGGCTCTACGACAAAGTCTTTTTTCTTGCATTACTTGCAACCCTCCTCCTGAAAATCCCACTTCCCCCTATAATGCTGCAGGTGTCTGCTACTCCTGCTCTATTTCGTGTCATGGAGAGCACGAGTTGGTTGAACTATTTACAAAGCGCAACTTCATCTGTGACTGTGGCACTAGAAGGTTACCATCGACATCCCCCTGTACCTTGAGAGTAGACCCGGCTACTGGCCAGAAAGGTGCCAACTCGGAGGATCCCACTCCGGATAATAAATACAATCAAAACTTCAGGAACAGATTCTGTGGCTGCAGCGACACATACGATCCTACTAAGGAGAAGGGGACGATGTTCCAGTGCCTTGGTATTGGCACAGTTGAAACTGGTGGCTGTGGAGAAGACTGGTGGCATCCTGAATGTTTAAGAGGGCTACCTCGTATTGCGAGTACTGATAAAGAAGAGGACGAGGACTTGCCTTTACCGCCCGGATTTCCTGATGAGGATGACTTTGAGACGTTTATATGTTATAAATGCTTGGACTCTAATCCGTGGCTAAAGCGGTATGCGGGAACACCGGGATTTCTGCCTCCAGTGTACCTCGAGGAGAAGGTGCTGGGAGATCCAGGCGAGGCACTAAAAGAGGGGGGGAACAGTACTCCTGAGCCACTCGCTACCCCGCGCAAAAAGAGAGCGCTTGAGGATGATGACTCTACCGAGCCAGGCGTGAAACGAGCAAAACAGGAGTCCTCAGCGCATTTGGTTGAACTTAACACTCCAACGGCAAAGACCAAGGAAAAACACGATTTACTTCCATTGGATACCCCTGAAGGGCGGTTTTCGCTCTTCGTCAAAGAAGACTTTCGCGATCACTTGTGTAAATGCGTGGAATGCTTCCCTAATCTTGAACCCAACCGTCAACTCCGCGAGGAAGAAGATGTTTATGAGCCTCCACTATCCGAAGATGGTGATGGGCAGAATGCTAACAATAGTGCTGGAAGCATTTACACTGGGAGTCTCCTGGATAGAGGTGAAGTTGCGCTTAGCAACTTGGACCGAGTCAAGGCGATCGAAGGGGTCATGGTCTATAATCATCTTCGTGACAAAGTGAAGGAGTTCCTGAAACCATTCGCTGAAAGTGGCCAAGCGGTTGGAGCAGAAGATATTAAATCCTATTTTGAGAAACTCAGAGGTGATGACCAAGCCATTCGAGAGGCCGGTGGGAAACCCTCTACTTCTCGCGACGAAGATGAGGTAGAGGATGACAAAAAGGGAGACAATCGAAGAGAGCAGAGTGGTAAGCAGTGGCTCTTTACCAAATTCGTATCGAGGCTATTTACTAAGCAAACTATCTCTACGTGGCCTACAGGATACTGAGTCAAGAACTCTCTTTATTTTTTTCCCCCGACTGTTGTCGAGAAGTACGAGAAGTATCCCACTGGTACAGTGCGATGGCTTATCTTGACCTTCTGACACATGTATTGATATTCCTTTTTCGTCCGGACGCTGGATCTAGTCATGGTCATGATATAATGAAATACTAAATACCCCAATATCCTAAAGAGTCTATTGCTCCTGGATCTCTCTGCTTGCTGCCCTACAACGTTCTTACCCCCCTAACTAACAATACAATCAGTGGCCCAGCGATGATACGATGGCCCATGTAACTATCAAATATAGCTTCGAACCCCCGACATCTTCTTCGCCATAGTATCGGAAAACGCCGCTTGGTTCAGTCAGATATGCTATCAAAAAACCTACTTCAAAAACCTACTTCACCGCAAAAGACGGTGGCTGTGCCCAAGACGGCGGCTGGATACAGGGATAGCTTTTTTTATGGGAATGGATCGGACGAGGAGTGTGCTGAATGTTGATGGTAAGGGAGGAAATATTCCGCTCCCTCAACTGTCATACAGGATAAATGCGTGTAGCTATAGCTCAGTATTCTAAGTAGAAATTGTGAATCTTTGTGTAAATCAATTATGTTAAACACATCGCAGCAGCTGGGTCAACAGCCACAAGAGAGTAAGTCGTAGAATTTGAGCATTCCAAAAGCAAAATATCGATGGACGTCGAGATGTTCACGTGACCAATCTTGGCCGCTTGGGCCGGGCCCATAAAAACGTCCCATCCGCGAGGGTTTGCGACGCTGCAAAGAACAAGCACCAGCATGGATCAATAGAGGGATAATGGCTTCTTTTTTAATTCCCATTTTCTAGACTGTATTATGTTTCCAATGACCTGCTTGACATTCTCATAATTTTTTTTTTTTTTTTCCTTTTCTTCGCTATATTTTTAGTGCCTATTTCGATTACACCTCCTTCAGATGGCTTCTCGATCAACGACCAAAGGCATACACCGTACCGTACAAGTGGCCTTCGATGGTAAGGCAGTCTCAACTTCCCAAGGCTTATATGGGGGCTTTTACCCGCATTATACCTCAAAGTCAACTTCCCCACCAATTTATCCTGCCTTCAGAACACATGCACTTTTTGATATCCAGCCCTGATTTCAAATTACGCTGAATCGTTCTCCTTTATACCCTTTCGTTTAAATCTTTCAAGTTTCAACACGACATCTCTAAGATGGTCTCATATTATTCGGTCTTGATCCGTGAGAATAATGACGTGGCTGATTCCTGAGCCATCTCCGGCATTGCCGGCTACCTCATCCCCGATTGACAACCATTGACAACCACAACTTGGATCTACTATCAAAGAAGTATTACACTGGCCGTTTATATATCCACCAATATGTAGCTGGCTGTCTCCATACTGTTTATTTCTCTCTGTGTTTGATCTTCTTCTCATGACCTTGGCTACTCCGGTTACCCCTGGATACTCGCTAACACATCATTATAGATTCTGCCAATCAGATGAAGTCCCCAGGCTTCGGTTACACTAGCAAAGTTCGCATAAGAGAGAAATACCATATCGTTGGTTTTATAAGCAGTGGTACCTATGGGCGAGTTTATAAGGCCGTTGGTAAAAATGGACAAAAAGGCGAATTTGCTATCAAAAAGTAAAGAATTTCTTCGTCGTCTTTTGAGCTAATACTAACAAGAAAATTTACTCTAGGTTCAAACCTGATAAAGAAGGAGAAACAATCCAATACACAGGACTTTCGCAATCTGCAGTTCGAGAAATTGCTCTGTGTACTGAATTAAACCACCCTAATGTCGTGAGACTTGTCGAGATTATTCTCGAGGATCGATGCATTTTTATGGTATTTGAGTATACCGAGCACGATCTCCTGCAGATAATACACCATCATACTCAGCCTCAGCGACATGCCATCCCTGCCCCGATGGTGAAGTCAATCCTCTTCCAGCTACTCAACGGACTTTTATATCTCCACTCAAACTGGGTCCTCCATCGTGATTTCAAACCAGCTAATATACTGGTTACTTCTTGCGGTGCAGTAAGGATTGGCGATCTTGGGCTTGCCCGGTTATTTTATAAACCGCTAAACTCGCTATTTTCCGGTGACAAGGTCGTGGTGACAATATGGTATCGCGCACCTGAGTTACTCCTTGGCAGCCGGCATTACACCCCAGCTGTTGATCTCTGGGCGGTTGGGTGCATATTCGCCGAGCTACTATCTCTCCGCCCAATATTCAAGGGAGAAGAGGCAAAAATGGATAGCAAGAAAAACGTGCCTTTCCAACGAAATCAAATGCTGAAAATCATGGAAATTCTCGGGATGCCACTGAAGCAAAACTGGCCTGGCTTAGCTTCGATGCCCGAATATGGCCAGCTTCAAGCTTTTGCGTTAGGCCCTGGGACAAGCCATATACAGAAGCTATCGAGCTTAGAGCCATGGTATAACGCCTGTTTGAAGAACGGTTCATATTCGCCATCCTCAACGGCAGGAACTCCGGGGAAAGAAGGCTTTGATCTTCTCTCACGGCTTCTAGAATATAACCCAGCGAAAAGGATTACGGCAAAGGAGGCATTAGAGCACCCATACTTTTCAACAGGTAGCCCAATTACAGCAAATTGTTTCGAAGGATTTGAGGGGAAATACCCAAACCGACGGGTAAGCCAGGACGACAACGATATTCGCACTAGTAGCTTACCCGGCACAAAGCGGAGTGGCCTACCAGACGATTCCCTAACATCCAGGGCAGCGAAGCGTGTACGAGAGATGTGAACTGATGGTACCATAGGCTCAGGAGCTTTTTTTTTTACACCGGATTGATGCTTGGTTCATCGAATCATGATTTAAATAACCTCACCCGGCACAAGGCAGGTGCGCTTCGAACATGGAAATCAATTGTAACATGGCTAGAAGTGTCAGCCGCATAACTACATCTTGGGGCATGTGGATGTTAGGGAATCATCTACAACGCAAAAATCTCTGGATCAAATACCAAAATATCGAAACTGGGACATGCTTCACAGGAAGCAGCGTTGTGAGATTACCCAATAACTCCTCTGGGAGTCCTTTGTGGCAATGGTAACTACCTGTCGTAGTACGACATGGTTACCGGATCTCCCCTAACAACGCTCAGATCATATATCTGGAAGATGAAGCGGACTGTAAGTTCTTAAAATCGCATACCCTGGAATGCAAATATCAAAGACCTCTTTCGATCGGTTCTATAAAAAGAGCTTTTTTCATATACAGATCGAACCCATTCTACGACTCTTCATTGAAAAGGAGCATATAATCGGTATTATTCTACATACTCGTACCGACTGCGGCCCGAAGCAACAGGGTAAATGACCAGAAAAGCATGTAACTAGCCCGGTTTGCATCTATCTGGCGGGAAGAAGCTGCGTTGAATATATTTCCATTACGGTCAACTTCATACTTTATTATAACACCCTCTCTTTAATAGAGATTAAGGTATGCCACAATAGCGATAGGGGAGTTAAGGAAACAGAAACTATAAAACTCTGAGTCTCCCATCTGTACCTCATAGTGAGACAGAAAGAGAGAACGTTCATAGTTAATGACTTATTGATCCGTGAGCTTTCTCCTTTTCAAGCTTGCAGTTCTACGATGGATTCCTCCTGCTTCTCGAATAACACACTAATTAGTACAACGCCCCCAAGTATGGTCCTCAAATTAGTGACGTTGGCATCCTATAAAAGTTCAGAGAAGCATTTCAAGCAAAGCTTTGCCTTACCAGCGTAACTTTGATCAACAATGGATCGTCTTCGGTTTAGAAGTACTATAGATAGTTATCTTCACTTGCTTAATGCATGGACTGGGAAGGGTCTCCTTTCTAATATGAGCTATGAGCAGATGCCATTCTCCCCAATATCTGGCCGAACTTTTGCAATCATTTAACTATTTACTTAGTTAATCCTCCCGGTTATAACTAGTCCAGAGAACAATTTACGAGTATTGTGTCCTTCGGTAGCGAGTATAGATTTTGATCTCCAGTGCCACATTTGGCAATTTAATCTGATCCAAGAAAAGAAAATAATCCATCACCGAACGGTTGGTTGTCGATGCTTTCAATGCATGTTGATGGCATATATGATTAAGTTGCATATTTTGTTGATTTTGCAATGCTAAGAGCCGTCACCTTCTACTGCGACAGTTCGTGACACGGTGTCCAGCCGTATATTCTTTACCATATAGGAATGAATATTAGAGCAGAGGGAGGATCCCCAGTTTAGAGTGGGCTTGGATGACGAGATGAAAGAAATCCACGAGAATGCCTCTGCCGACGCATGTCCTTGATGCTTGTTTTTCTTGGTAAGCATTACCTTACGCCCTAGTTAATGCTTAATATCGGGTGCTGTAAGTAGGGCATAAAAGAAAATGACCAGTAGAGACTTGGTTTGGTCGTCTGCAAGTTGCAACGCTGGGTGTGGACTCATATTACTGAGAAATGGTATCTTGATAGATATGCACCCAATAACTATTAAGATTCCTTACATACCGTAGTTGTTTCTATATATGATGAAGCAGACTTAAAAGTTATGAATAAGTGCGCCAGTAAGGAAGCCCTAAAGTTCATACCAGAGCAGATGTGCATGCCATTTGTTTTGCTGGACTTCCGATATAACCTGGCTTGCAAATCTATTGAGGAGTTATGCATAGCACTACTAGTAGATTCGGATTTTATGGCTTTCGTATGCCACCAACTAGTAACACTTCTATAGAAAAGAAGAAACTGGGGAAAATAAAATTGAAGAGTGCCAGTTTGAAAAACTTTACAAAAACGGCTGTGTTTTGACCAGTCTTTTAACATTCTCCATTATCAGTAATAACCTTGTGAATGTATCGCCCCTCTCATCTTGCGCATCTATTCTTTCCTGCGTCTGAATGGTTTTCATCATGGCCCGAGTGATTGCATCGGCGTTGCTCCCTGCATCTGCCGACATTTGAGAGTTGGGAAGGCTTTCTGAATTGCACTGGTTCCAGGATAGGCCAAGTGAATCGTGGAGGCGACATAACATGCGCTCGCTGACCTGAATAGCTATAGATATCTCCAATCTTACTCCTACATAGGATTGAAAAGAGCCCAGTTTGAGTCCTGGAAATATTCGGAGTTCACCAGAGGGAGTGGGATCAATGGCGCTTGGGAAAAGGAGAAAGGCCTGGAGGTCCGTGAAGAACAAGGCGAATGCTCGCGCAAGACGAAGGTAGCAGGAAACAGAAGAATCGTGGAAGTATCAACTGGTGGTTGCTTGCTAGGCGTGAGAGGAGATAACAGGCTGGTGCTATCACTGGAGCTGAAATAGGACAGATCCGAAAACGGGTGTGCCAGCATATCAGAACAGTCATTCATTATGGCTTGCTCATTAAATAGACATGAGTCGATGTCGGGGATAGATTCGCTGACAAATTCCGAACATATGATACGCAGACAACCATCATTACTGTCCGAAATAGGCATTAGTTGCCTTATGAGCTCAGTGAGTCTTCGAACCTGCTCCAGCATGCCGTGTATTGGAAAGTTGCGCAGCCGTGAGAATACCCCTTTTTTATCGTCGCCAATGCAGTTCCTCATTCTTTGCAGGAAGCGAAGTTGATCGTACTGTGCTAGCCCAAATGCCATAAGTTCTCGAACATAGTTATCAGGTGCCATCTCCGTGGTGGAGCGTTGAACCCTAGGCACTTCGCTGGTCTTCTTGGTATAGGGCGAAATCGTTATGTTTTGAGACGTCACGTCTTGCATAATTGGCTTCTCCGTAAGTAAAGCCACCGAGCTCTCCGGAAACGGCATATGATCATTATAAAATGATAGCATATCAACTTTAATGCTTGATTCGTCTATGTGAAAATCAAACATTCTGGCATCATCACAGGGCAAGCCAATAGCAGCCCCCTGGCGAGGAGAGAAGAGTGGTTCAGGGCTTGACGGTAGTGGAGAGCTTGCAGATGATCGCCGAGGAGCATTGCGAGGGCTAATCCCGCCATCTGACTTTGAAGAACCACCAGCCGAAGTCGTCGATGATACCCCTGATCTTGCAGGTCGTCCTATACGATCCGGAGGGCTATAGACGCACTGGACAGATGCACGCCGACAACGTTCGCATTTACTCCCAGGCTCGGTACCATCAGACCGTAAACATCTTAGTTTTTGGGTGTGACATCGATTGCAAGCCAGGCGTAATCGTGATTCAGATGACCTTGTCTGCGTAGTCTTTCTCTTTTGGCCTTGTGACCTATCGTGGACAGGTTTTGCTGCAAACTTGGGATCTCTTAACATAGTTTTGGTAATCTTGAGCTGTGACGTGAACAAATTTGAGAAACTGGAAGGTTCTAGAACGAGAGGAGTTGGCCGTATCAAAAATAGTGAGGACGATATTATCACTCCAGTCAATATAAAGCTGTACAGCTCATCCAAAGATATGTGCTTTGAATACTCCATAAGTCTCGAGGAATGAAAGGGAGGGAGCGAACTAAATGCCTCCCCAAAAGAACAAACTGAATTAGTCGCTTTGTGGTTGGAGGCGACGGTGTGCTTCCTCCCAGGGTTGATCTACATATCTTCAAGCATGGTCTTTCTCGTATTGAACGCATAGGCTATTCCAACAGCATCAGGTTACTCAAAAAATAAAGCATGTCCCTGTAATCATTTGGGAGTGGATATCATCGTTAACCACACACAAGAAGTCTTGGGTAAGAGCTTGTTTTACTTCACGAAAATTAACAATAATAACCATTCCAAAGTCCCTGAACAGCCCAGGGATTAAGTCAGGGGCAAGAATGCCCAGTCTCCTTATCCTACTAGCAGGCCAACCAATGACCGGCCAGAGACACATAGAAGGGATTGTGAGAGGGTATATATTTTCAGTTAGTTTCCTGTCCTCCGTATAAACAGTGAGTAGTTAGGTGAACGCTGCTGACAGTCCTGAAGGAGCAAGACTGAACAGTGAGGTTTGGGTATAGAAGAAGCCCTCTCCTGAACATCAACTTTGTCAGTGCAATGAAGTTGTATTTCTTGCTAGCAATGCAAGCCCCTCTAGCCTAGTAACTATACTGGAGCTAAAAGCTAAAGAGCACAATACGAACGTGCGAAGCATCCGGCCTGGATCGGCAGCTATGGTTATCAATTTAGCCACTGGAAACTCCCTTTGGTTACGGGAAGTGGGGAGGTGTCATGCCATGAGTTATATTTTACCCAAGCATTTCCACGTGTGCAAAAGAACATGTAAGGAGTACGATGCACCTATCTGCCCTTGTTGATCCCGTACGATCATGGCGAAATGAGGTTACAGTTGACCTCCTCCGTCCATCCTGGGGCGGAATAGGCTGTATACTAACCATGGGGTAATTAATGTTGTTGGGAGAGCTGGAACATGCACTCCCCTCGGAGCAAAAAGCCAGAGACACGATGCTGCAAATGTATGTAAGACTTGGCAGTTAGCTACCAAGTTAACTACCACTTACAAATTCTAATTATGATATTACCTGGCCATATAACGGGCCAGTTAATTCATATTTTGAGTTCGCGGTTCGTATGCTGCGAAACTGGGAGGACCATGGGTGGCTTGTGCCGTATCCCCTTTGGGTCCCCCGAGGGCTCTCAGAGAACTAACCGGGGGGTTAACAGCCTCGAAAGGGAACAAGAAGAATGCATCGTCACGATCATACCACCTGCTGCCCAGAAAGTTTTGATGGAGAAAACAACCGGAAGTGTCTGTCGACCCTACGGAGTTAAGAGGGCCACAAAAACACGAGGCTGGCGATCTTCGTCGTCCAGTTAGTTAGTTAACCTTATTAATAAGCTTATTAAGCTAAATCGCTAAAAATATAAAAAGAGCCGAAAGCCTTGGCGCGATGCATCCAGTCTTCAATCGAAGCCAGCGAGTTACTAGCATTCGCATCGGGTTAAAAAAAAGACATGACTGTCTAGAATTCTCGGTGAGATTAGTTGCTGATCGTGTCATGATACCTTACCTGCGCAAATGATTTCCAATTTCTATAGCTAGGAATGGCCGACACGCCGGTCCTGGGAGTCACATCGCCAACAAGCTAGGATATCCCTGTGCTGGCTACGAAGATGGAACTCCATTGACAGAGGACATGAGCACGATATTGTCTAAGATTGGTTAGCTCGAGAAATTCACAAGTTCCTTGAGCGCTGTATTCGGATAGGGTTGCAAGATTATACTACATCGTGAAGTAACAGCTCAGAAAACGAAAACAAGCTTCTCCCCTGATACTCTTCCTGATTTCACCTCGTCCAGCCCCTCGAGGACGTTATCCCATGTTGCCTGTTCCTTGATTCTAAGCGGATGCGGCTTCATCTTTTTCTCATCGAGTATTTGCTGGAGGATTTGAGCCAGTTTCCCGCCGAACGCCCTTGTTTCCTCGCTGCCTGGCCGTTCATAAGGTGGTGGCCAGGCAATGTCTTTACCCAGCATTGATATGCCCACAATCCAGGTAGCCTTGATGGCCTTCCTAGTATGTGCTGTTGACTCCCAGAAAGGATCTAACGAGGTGTAGTGACCGCCAGCACGGCCAATGGCACCATAGCAGATATCAATCGAACCCTTCGTCGAGATGCAGTCGAGCGCATATTTCAAGTTGTTTCTGGTTGCCTTTTTGATGTCTTCAGCACAGGTTGGGGAGCGATAATCGAAGACTTCTTCCGCTCCGTAGCTCTTAACTAGCTCATAGTTTTTGGGAGAACAAGTTGTTATGGGGCGGAGGCCCGCGAGTTTGAGAAGTTGAATCGCCGTTGTCCCTACTGAAGTACTTCCGCCGTAAACAAGAACAGTTTTGGGTTCCTTTGCCGGGCGTAGTATTGGCCAGACATCTAGTTCTGCCAGGAGATTTTGGAACAAGGCTTGGCCAGCAGTGAACCAGATAGTGGACATCGCTCCACCGACAGACCAGGGAACATTTTCGGGAAGAGTCAGAGTGATGTCCGCCGGGGCACTGACATAAGTTGCAAAAGCTCCAGACGAAGGGTCCAGTGGATCAGATCCCATCACTGCGCCGCTAACTCGGTCACCAACTTTGACATCTCGTTTTACCCCTGAGCCCACTGCCACAACAACACCGGCAAAGTCACACCCTCCGATCAGGCCAGGTTTTGAAAACCCAGCTTCCATCTTGGTGTCGACAGGATTCACCGATACCACTGCTGTTTTAACAATAATCATGTCTGGCTTGAGTGTGGCCACCTGGGCTTCGTGAGAGACCCGCAAGTTTCCATCACTTCCAAAGGTAAGGGCCGTTTGTTTGTCCGGGAGTTGAGTCATTGCCGCGTTTCGTAGTCCTGATTCTGCAGTGTACTGGGAAGAAGAGAACGGTGTTCGGGTTTTCTCCCGCTTGATTCTTTTTATTTTCTAACAATGAAAGCAGCTCGGAAAATGCATTATATTTTTGTCTCGTTACATCGTGAAATCTCCTCGGCGCTGGTCATCGAAGCATGGTCGCAATTAAACATCCGAAAATCCCCGAATCGGCGCCATCAGCCATAGTTGCAAGGCTCTGAAAGCGTTGTCACCGAAATTCAAAGTTAAAAATCATTCCCCGCTAGAAGAACGAAAGGGAATCCATTCTATTCATCTCTGAAAGGGGTGGGATCTTGTGCCTTTGCAGATTAGCGGTGCCTTCTTGTTGAAATTAGCTATAACTTAAAAAATAAAAATAAAAAAACCTGCAGGCGTTGAGTCTAGATTGCTCCATGAATAAATTCAAAGGAAGAATAATGATAGCGTAGGGTCAAGATTTCTCACTTCCTCAAATAATACTTCTAACACCCTGTCGCTGGGAACCTTACAGTTGACGGTTACTAATCCCTTTATAGTCAGATTTCAGTGCCGTCATTTGAATATGTACAATGGTAGCCATCCCTTTCTTTGCCGGCTCACCGATTTCGCCCCCAGTTACTGTTGAGATGAAGCCATTATTTCCTGTTTTTGCAGGAGGTGCCTCCGTAGGCATGCTCCACCACAACGTTTCATGTTTGAGCTCAAAAGACCAGTGCTTATTCTGACCGGGAGATACGAAATCAATTCTGTAGCCAGTCGTGTGGTCCGAGTAGTTTCCCCTAAGTTCTCCGCTGTAGGTAGAACGAAACGCTAAGTAATTGTCACTCAAGGAGACACTGTCATCTGAGACCATTTCAAAAAGTACTGCATCTTCTTTCACCAAAGTAGCCCGGGTATATGTCTTGCCGGGATGCAGACGACTATAGAGACGGAAGAGTGCGAATGTGTAAGGACCCGCGTGGCCTCGAACGTAGGTAGTGCCTTCCATCATATCTTGCATAGGTTCGGTAGAACGACAGTAATCTTTACCTCCACATCCTTCAAATTGTAGGTTTTTGGATTCTCCATCCTGAATAAAAGTGAAGTCCGCAATTGCCTTTGCACGAGGAATTGAATGAACCCAAGATAGGCCAGGCCCTATCAACTGGGATTCTGTAGAGTTTTCAATATTTCTCCCACCTCGTTGTTGAAGTGTTAAGGTCCCTCGGGTAGTGGGCATGTTAATGGTAACGGTTGCCTCAGACATATCAAGTGAAACTTCATACTGTGCCCATCCTGCATCGCCAGAATCGTCCTCTTTCCTTCCTCCTACCCATTTCCCGGTGATCTTCCCGGCCTCCAGGTTGGCTTCGACAGCACTCTCTGAAGCAAAAAGTTCACTTGCAATCTTCGTCCCATCTGGCAAGCTTGCTCGAAATGTAGAACGTATTGGGCATTTTCCTAATGCAGTTTGCGTTCCGTCTCGGAAAAATGTCATAGTCACTGCAACGTTGCTGGTTGTCAAGTCGACAGCATCGAAGATCCATGCCTCTAAATGAGTTTTGCTCATACAGGCGAGGTGGGGGAAGAAAATGTGTTTGTATTCCGTGATATGAGGAGCAGGCCCGTCTATCACAGGGTCCTGTCGTTTGACATGAGATATGATAGGTTGTGCGGATTGCATTTCAACGTTGTTGAAAAGTCACCCTTTTTTGGCAATATATGGTTTGAGAAGGGTGAATGCACATATGTGCTGAATATTGCAACGGGCTTGGAGTAGTAACTATTTTATAGGTGAAACCGGTTCATATATTGCCAGTATTTAAACGATCATAGCACAGGCGTGCCAGAGGAAGAGGCAGATTGCATTGCAGGGTATCTACTTGAGATTCAAGATTTCGGTGGCGGATTTGCTATTCAAAACGTGTTGAGCGATTCCCATTCACGGTGTCCCTCTCGTCTCCCACCGGCGACATATAAATATGACATGAAAGTCACCGAACCGAGCCGGAGGCCTGGGCACATGATTGGTAATCTGCTCCCCATGAATCGTCGTACTCGGCAGTATAGCCACGAGTTGCAAGGGTATCAAGATTGCGGAATCTGTCGGATACCAAAGAAGCAAGGTTACGGGACTATTCGGTCCCAATCCCGCTCAATTCGTCTGGCACCGAAAATGACTTGACCGCCCATATTTGCGCTAAATGAGCCCTTTGGCAAGTAATTAAACTAAAAAGTATTCCACCTGTTGGTGTGATGAAAATAGCAAGAACCCGCACGGTCAAAGTAGATTCTTCACACCCTGTTTTCCGATACTAGAAATACAAAGAGCAACAATAGCATGTCGTCTGAGAAAGCTTTCTGACTAAACACTCAATTTCCAAGCTTGCCTGGAACTGAAGGATATTATTCGTTGCCTTTACCGCAGACCCACACCTCTCAATGGGAGACGCCTCAGCAGTTAAGCAACGATACGGAACTAAGAAGTTATCGGCGGCTAACCTTACCTCCTTATTTTTAAATACAGTCATATCTATCATTATACTATAGCTAACTAATCGACATTCTGCTCCCTAAACTTCATATAGTTAATTAACAACATATATGATGTGCTTAGGTTCAGCGGGTAGGTCTACCTGATTAGAGGTCAACTTGAAATTTTCTTTGGAAGTATAACGAGAATACGTATGCCTGGCCCACAGTGGCAGGGAGCTTTCGTTGAAAAAGCCCAGATAAAGCGAAATGTAGTGGTAAATCTTTCTGTATGAGCAAAGAGAATATACAAAGGCAAGCCAAAACGGGATGACACAAAAGGGCGGACATGAATCATCGATCACTCTCTGCCAAGATATATGGGGAAATTATCACTATTCTCTGGATTGGTACTGTAGCTTGGATGCTTTTTTGAGGACCAAGGAGCTAGAGGCTGCCGATGTTGAAGACTCTGATGTTCGGCCAACCTTTTTGATACTTAGAGCTAAATCCCGAGCAACTGGCAGTTTCTGCTGTAACAGGCACTTGGAAACTCGACAGACAATGTTTCCTTTTTATAGTTGTAAATCATAATAAATGCCACAGAGATGATAGGCTTATTTATGTTTGTTGCCATTACAGCGTAACATTTTTTCTTGCTCGCAACTTCCTTCCAAAAGCTTGTTCAGCGCTCTGGATCTCTTGGCCTTCACCTTTTGCTGTGGTCTTTCGTCGTTTCGCTGGTTGCTCTTCTCCTGACGATGTATTCGTGAGTGTTAAATCGTCTTCGCCTTCTCCTTCTAGAGATGACTCCCCTTCTTTCTTCTTCGCCCCACGCACGCGGGGTCTGGCTTTAGGTATTAGCCTGCGCTTTCGAGGGCGGAGCCATTCTTCCATCCCTGGAGGCCAGTAAACCCGACCATATGGGCCCCCCATGTTTACCTCTTCGGGATCGAGCTTTTGCTGGCTAGTCCCAACGAGAATGTGAGTTTTCTTAGGAGTTTTCGCCCAATCTTCCCTGTAATGTGGAATGACGTGGTTTATTTTTTCGAAACCAGGGAGTTTATAGATCTTCATAAGCTCAAAAACAGCCTGTTCTTTATCTTTGGCTTCAATCATGAGATCCATAGTTGGATCACAGGGTGGGAGTGTGGACACTCTGGCGTTATGTTTCCGTCGCTGCACTTTGGTTATTGCTTCTGGGGTGGGCTCAGAATAATGCATCTTTTGTGTTTTTCCTTTTCTTATCCACGTTGATCTTATCCGATCATAAAGCGTCATTATATCGAGGGTGCCTTCCCGAATCTGGTCTGGATTAAAGTGGATATTATGGTGGTGATAGTCCAGGACGAAGGGTATGTTCAATTCCTCGCATACAGGTAGAAGGTCATGCACAGTCCAGCTCATATCATCATTCTCCAAGACAAGCCTGTCTTTGATATCCCGAGGCAGGCCCAAGTAAGCCGCTCTGAACCGACTGAGAGTTCTCTCTTTGTCTCCAAAGGTGCCACCCATGTGCAGAATAATAACAGCATCACGATCCATTTGAGGCGGTAGATTCAAGAGGTTTAGCATCTCTGCATGGTACGCTAAATCCCTGATGGAGTTACTGATCACTTCCTTGCGTGGTGAGCCAAGTTGAGTAAACTAACTCTTGTTAGTGTCTGATGATTAGGAAAGCCCTATAATTCAGATACATACTTACCTGACCAGGGTGAACAGTGAGACGATGATCAAGTTCGGCGGCAACAGCTCCTACCTCAGCTAGGGCCTTGGATGCAAACGGAGCTAGTTTATATCCATATTCTGCATGACTCGCAAAGGGGAACATCTCACTGCTGATTCTCATGAAGCGGATTCCAAACCGTACGTTCCAGCGGATCATGGTTACCAAATCTCGGGTATTCGCTAAACCCAGCTCCTGCACGAATTTTTGGCCTCTGGCTATATCTGGAGATTTGGTACGGTCTGGACGGTTTTTGGTAGCATGTCGGGGCTGAGATGAGTCTTGGAGAGGGTGTCGGTTTTCAAGTATAGAAGCAATGCGGCAGGTCCGGGAGCAAAAAACCGGAGGATTTGCATTGCGTAGGTAGGTGTTAAGGCATGCCTAGAAAGGTCAGAAGCGGCATTCAGGCCGCAGAACCGTTACCTGTGTGATGGAAGGTTGGGTGCTTACGGACATATCCTAATCGGCCCTTCCATGGTAGCGGAAGATAGCCGCTGTTCACAGGAGGAGGCTGCGAGGCTGCTTGTTCTACTTCCTCTTCGTCTGCCTCAACTTCGCCGTCCCGCTCAAAGTCTTTGATTGCGACTTGGCCGGTGCTCATGTTACGACAGTGTCGTTGTGTTCTGTCTTGATTAAGGAGGCGATTGCTACCTTGAATCCTGACAATCGCGGATTGTCTACACCACAATCTGGTAGAGCGCAAGAAGAAATATACGTACATGTAGCTTCATGAAACGGGAATATATTAAGTGAGCATACAAGTTGGAGATGTAGATAAAACTATGATGATGCCCGATGGTTGGAGTTAGCTGCATGCCATGTCGCCACCGTTACGGCATATTTGGGTTTTCTCCCGTTCTACTTTCGTTGCAGCTGACCCCCTTCGGCGTACTTGCCGGACGCCTACTTGTTACATAGGGCCGTAGGGCATGAACTCGGATAAAACAAAAGAACCAGTTGGTCGCAGGCAAGATAGTGTGATTCTCGTGTTGTTTGGGGACCGCTATTAGGTATCCTGCGTGCTAAATCGTATCATGGGCGAGCACCGGTAACTTACTATCGGACGAACTTTTCATTTCACAAAGCCTTCCACCTGAAGATGTTTTATATATCCTCCTGGGAGCCCTGCGGGAAAGAAACAACCATTATCTCGACAGCTCGATGTGAGTATCTCAGTCGTCGATATTTTCGGATTGCTTAGTAACCTAAATAATTCTCCTGAGATTTAGTGAGCTTTGGGCTGAACTTACAGCTAATCCTTTAAGTTACAGCTATCTTATTGGCGAATGACGTGAAGATATAACGTGACCCTGCACTGTTTAGTAACTACCACATCGCGACGTCCTTCGACAAACATCTTTGCAGATCGCAATGGAAGCATCTATCTCCTCACGACGGAACAGTTGAGAGAACATCAACTACCGAATGCTAGCACTAGCGTAAGCGCTAGTTAGTCGGCAAAAATATTACTCAAGCTTTATCACCCATCCGTTAAGCGCAATTTAATCAGAAGAACTCTGGTGATGGCTAGACTTCGGTGAATACGCTTCGAAAAGTCTTCTGTGACGCTGAAGTTCTATTTTTGCTTGCATCCTCGTGCCTGGCCCACTAATCGAAAATCAGCAAAGTGCTGAGACTCATGGATGGATCGATCAGGCCTGCAAGTAAGGCCTAGGTATAGTTAATTCCGACAGATTCGGCATGAAGGTTGCTGTGGTTGTTCCTGCAATGACTCCCATCGCCGGAAAACTCCCCGAGAACGGTGACTTTTGAGTTCGCTCTCAAAAAGGCTGCCAAATCACCTAGCTGGGTCCCAAAAGCTGGTCTGGGCCCATGCTACCACCGCACTGTCCTTCGAAGCTCTCAGCTGAAAAAAGGGGTAAATTTTACAGCGGAAGATACCAGGGTTAGTCCCGTCTCACGCGTATGGCAATGCAAAAAGTACATCCGGGGCTGAAAGAATATGGAAATCGTGAAAGAAGTCAGCGCATCCCACCCTGTCTCTTCACGACTAACTGAAGCTACAGAGAAGATGCAGGCTGAGCACGACATGGCCATGAATACGGTTTCGGCTTGGATGATACCCTTTAACCTTGCATTGGTATCACCTAGAGACCCCTACCATGCGTCAAGTAATAAACTTCAAATGTAGGCTAGCAATTGGAAACTTATGGTCCATGGTTAGCATAGCAAAAACATTGCTATCCCTGGGCTGTCTTCTGGGCCATCGAGTCACCGAAAAAGGGTCGCAAAATAAACCGATTCGGCTGTATTAACACACCGAACAACTGGCCGCCAGCAAACTATACAGCCTCTGCAAGTTTGTCACGGCAGATGGGACAATAATAACAGGTGAATATTAGTCTGTGGTATCCCTTCCCTCCTCTCCCTAGGAATACTTCTTGCCAACCACTCTTCACTCTTTTTGCCTCCCATTGTCGATCAACTGCATACTATATCACCATGCCTCAACGCAAGGAGCCAATTGCCATCATTGGCAGTGCCTGCAACTTTCCCGGCAATGCCACCACTCCATCAAAACTATGGGAACTGCTGAAGGAGCCTTATGATCTCTCGAAGCCTGTTCCTCAAAATCGCTTCAATGCTGATGTTTGGTACCACAAAGATAACGCGCATCATGGTACTAGCAACGTCACCAAATCCTATTTCCTCGAGGCAGACCCTGCTGCCTTTGACGCGACCTTCTTCAACATTCCTCCAAACGAATGCGAGGCTATCGACCCACAGCAGCGTATGCTCCTTGAAACGGTTTACGAATCCTTGTGCGCAGCTGGTGTTACCATGGAGAGTCTCCGTGGGTCTTCTACTGCTTGCTATGTTGGGCTCATGTGTGACGACTGGGCTGGCATGCTGGCTAAGGACTGGGACTGTTTACCGCAGTATGCTGCAACCGGGATATCCCGTGCCATTATGGCTAACCGTATCTCCTACTTCTTCGATTGGCATGGCCCGTCCATGACCATAGATACTGCCTGCTCGTCTTCATTGGTAGCTGTCCATGAAGCCGTTCAGGTCCTCAGAAGTGGCGACTGCAATGTCGCAATTGCTTGTGGAGCCAATTTGATCCTTACCCCTGGTATGTTGTCCCCCCTCCCCGACGGGCTTGCTAATTACTAACTCTTTGGAAATCAAGGCATGTATATTGCGGAAAGTAAGCTGAAAATGCTTTCTCCAGATGGAAAGTCACGGATGTGGGATCAAGGTGCCAACGGCTACGCGAGAGGTGAAGGCCTTGCGGCTGTGGTTCTGAAGACCCTGAGCCAGGCTATCAAGGATGGAGATCGTATTGAGTGTGTGATCCGGGAGACTGCCTTCAACCAGGATGGCCGCACCACTGGTATAACTATGCCGAGCAACCTTGCTCAGACTGCTTTGATTAGAGAAACATACAAAAAGGCTGGCCTTGACCCCCTAGATCCAAACGACCAGCCTCAGTTTTTCCATGCCCATGGAACTGGTACTCCTGCCGGGGACCCACAAGAAGCCGAAGCAATTAGCCGAGCGTTCTTCAATGATGAGCAAACCGCTGAAAAGAGGCTCTGGGTTGGGTCTATAAAAACCATCATTGGCCATACTGAAGGCACTGCAGGTCTTGCCAGTCTTATTGGTACCTCTCTTGCACTACAAAACAAGACTATTCCGCCAAACCTGCACCTTAACCAAATTGCCGAGAAGGTCAAACCTTTCTACACGAATCTTCAAGTTCCAACGACAAGCCACAAGTGGCCATCCCCCCCAGCTGGCCAGCCAATGCGTGCCTCCGTGAACAGCTTTGGTTTTGGTGGTGCTAATTCCCACGCAATTCTTGAGAGTTATGAACCGATTGAGTCACACATGCCTTGCGGCAACACTCCCCTATTCACCCCCCTCACTTTCTCAGCACACTCAGAGAAGAGCCTTCGAGGGATCCTTGATGCATTCTCCGAATTTTTGAGCCTAGAAAACTCTCCTGATGTTAGTGACATTGCCTGGACTCTGCAAAAGCGGCGCTCAGCGCTGGCATATAAGATCGCTATCTCTGGCCGAACAACACCCGACATCGTTGCCGCCATCGATACAGCTCGTAACCAAAAGGAGAGTCTGGGTGTTCGATCTTCAGGCCCTGAGAAACTGACGGTGCTTGGAGTCTTCACCGGTCAAGGAGCTCAGTGGCCAACCATGGGCAGCGAACTTATCAAAGCCTCCGCTCATGTTCGAAACATTATCGCCGATCTCGACCGATCTCTTCAAGAGCTCCCTGAAGCGGATCGACCAAGCTGGTCCATCCGAGGGGAGCTTGAGGCTGATAAGCGATCTTCTCGCCTTGCTGAAGCTGCCCTTTCTCAACCACTCTGCACTGCCGTTCAAATTGTCTTGGTAGATCTACTTAGAGCTGCTGGCACCAATTTGGAATTCAAGGCTGTGATCGGGCACTCTTCTGGTGAGATTGCCGCTGCCTATGCTTCTGGGTTTATCTCCGCTCGAGACGCTATCCGCGTTGCTTACTACCGCGGTCTGTACGCCAAATTCGCTGGTTCTTCTTCTGGAAAGAAAGGAGCAATGATGGCAGTTGGTACAACTCTTGAAGATGCTGAAGAATTTTGCCAGCTTGAGGAGTTTCACGGCCGTATTACTGTTGCAGCAAGTAATGCTGCCACCAGTGTGACCCTCTCAGGAGACGAGGATGCAATTGATGCAGCTCTAGTGGTGTTCAAGGACGAGTCTAAGTTTGTTCGCAAGCTCAGAGTGGATACCGCCTACCACTCCTTCCACATGAATGCATGCTCTGGAATGTATTTAAAAGCAATGGATACCTGTGCCATTGAGTTTAAAGCTGGAAACCCGTCCATCTCGTGGTACTCTTCAGTCATCCCCGATACAAAGATGACCTACGCCAACCTCAACGGCCAATATTGGGCTGACAACATGAATAATACTGTTCTGTTTTCACAGGCTGGGATTACTTCTGTGAAGGAGTCAGGCCCATTTGACTTGGTTATTGAAATTGGACCCCATCCCGCGTTGAGGGGACCATGCTTGGAAAACTTGGAGCAAGCTACTAGCGTAGGTGGTACACCTTATACTGGCCTCTTGTCGCGCGGTGTCGATGATGTCAAGGCATTCTCCGCTGCTCTCGGCTACATCTGGGAGTATTTTGGCTCATCTGCTGTCGACTTTGAAGGGTATGATAACGTGATGTCTTCTGGTGCTCAACGCAATAATTTGTCAGGAGAACTTCCTGGATATTCCTGGGATCACTCAAGGAGCTACTGGCTCGATTCCCGGGTAGCTACTTCCTATACTACTCGTGAGGCTCCACATCCGATGCTGGGTGTAAACGTTGTTGAAGGCACCACAGAAACGCAGATCCAGTGGAGAAATATCCTTTTCCCCAAAGAAATCACTTGGATATCCGGTCACCGATTGCAGGGCCAGAATGTCTTCCCTGCGTCTGGATATGTGTGTATGGCGATTGAGGCTATAATGACCCTTGCGAGCAACCGGGACGTGCAGCTAATTGAATTGGAGGATGTTGACATTGCTCGTGCTATTTCGTTTCTCGATGATACTACTGGGATAGAGCTTATCTTTACCCTTAATGTCTTGTCATCCGATCATGATTCTGTCAGCGCTAGCTTTCAGATATCATCATGCCCCAAGGGCGATAACATACTAACTTTGAACGGAAAAGGCAAGATATCTCTTAGTTTCGGTGTCCCCGTTGCTAACGCGCTTTCGGCTTCCCAGATGCCTCAATTCAACATGACAAGCGTTGATATTGATCGATTTTACAAGTATCTATCAGACATGGGCTATAACTATTCTCCGCCATTCAAGGCAATCAGTTCCATCCTTCGCAGGAAGGATGCTGCAGTTGGAGAAATCACTGATGCTCGCGGTGAAGCATGGGAAGACAATTTTCTTATGCACCCTGGTTTTGTTGATACCAGTTTTCAAGCCGTCTTTGCTGCATTCAGCTCGCCCGGAGATGACCGGCTCTGGTCTATCCATGTTCCTACTAAAATCAACCGGCTATCAATCAACCCATCATTAGCAGTGTTTCCCCCAGGCGAAGAAGTCGTTTGGCCTTGGCAAGCTGCCGTAACCAGTGGAACACATGATACCCCTACTGCTGACATTGAAGTTTTTGCCCCCAATAAAAATGGAGTTCTCATGGAAATTGAAGGCATTGTCCTCGTTCCACTGGCCAAGGCTTCAGGGGAGAACGATGTTAAACTATTCTCCAATCTTATCTACGATCTAGCTCAACCAGACGGTGCTATTGCCTCTCCCCATCGTTTACCCGAGTCTGACGCTCATATTGCGAGGGTTTCTGAGCGATTCTCTTTCTACTGGATCAACCAGCTACTGAATACCATCACCACTAAAGAAGAGGAGGAAACTCTTTCACACTTTAAACATATGCTTAGGTGGTGTAGATTTGTGCACAAGCAAGTTATCGATGGGGAGCACCCCTTTGTTAGGCCTGATGCTGTGAATGATACTTTGGATTATGTGGAGTCCCTTGTTGCCGATGCCGGAGATCGTGCTGATATTGGTATTCTCAGAGCCGTTGGCCAAAATATTGCTCATGTTATTCGTATTCGTGGAAATATTCACGAATATGCATTGAAGGATAACATCCTGGATCGGTTCTATGAGGAGGCTATTGGCCTAGATATCACCAACCAGTGGGAAGCAAACCTCGCTGCTCAAATTGCTTACCGATATCCACGAATGAATATTATCGAGATCGGTGCCGGTACGGGCGGATCGACTAGAATGATTCTCCCTACTCTAGGAAAGGCCTTTTCAACTTACACGTTCACGGATATCTCTTCTGGGTTCTTCGAGGCGGCAGAGAAGAGATTTAGCCAATATGCAGATCGTATGATTTTCAAAACGCTTGACATGGAAAAGGATCTCAGCGAACAGGGGTTTACCGAAGGTCATTATGATATGGTTCTTGCTTCGAACGTTCTACATGTTGGCCCTGATATTGATTTGACTTTGTCGAATGTGCGCAAACTTGTGAAACCAGGTGGTTGGTTAATCAATATGGAGGTGGCTACATACTTCCCAAGTTTACGAGAGGGTTTTTCGATGTCTGGCTTCCCAGGTTGGTGGTGTGGTGCCGAAACAGGTCGTCCATGGGGCCCAACAATAACCGTGGAGGAATGGGATAAAGTGTACAGACGAACCGGATGGTCCGGTGTTGATACCTTCACTCCCAACATTGACTCTATAGACCACTTGGTTGTTATGGTGACCCAGGCCGTGGATTCCCAAATCTACACTCTTAGAGATCCTCTCTCCCCCGAACACGCTCATTCACAACGTGAAAACCTCGTTATTATAGGTGGAAGTACTGATGAAGTTACCAGTATCGTTACAGAATGTACGAATATCCTACGGCCGCATTTCAGTTCGATCTCAAACGTAATTTCAATTGATGATTTTAGCAACAGCGAGAGTGACGCGGTTGCTACAGTCCTAAATTTGGCTGAGCTAGATGTACCAATTATGAAAGAGCTCATGGATAACCAACCCCAGAAGCTTGATGGCATTAAGGAGATATTTTCAACCCCCAGGGAGATTCTCTGGGTGACCAAAGGCAACAGATCGGAGAGCCCATTCTCCCGCATGTTGGTCGGCATGGCGCGCACCCTGCGCAGAGAGTATTCTGGAATTAACTTTCAGTCACTAGACGTTGATGTACTGGATTCAAACTCTGCCAAGCTCTTTGCGGAGACATTACTACGACACCTCAATCTCAATGAAGCAAACAGTCGGCTTGTTCCAGGATCCATTCTATGGAGTGATGAATCCGAGTATCATCTAGAGAATAACAAGATTTATACCCCAAGACTTATATCTGCTGATAAGCTGAATGACCGATACAATTCTAATAAGCGCCGTATTACCCACGAAGTTCCTACCAATTCATCCAGTATTGAATTAGCCATCAAGGGAGACTCATACGACCTTTTCGAACCATCTCCTCTTAAACCTACCGCCGGGTCTGATGGTGATACCGAAATTACTGTCATGAAGTCCCTACTTCAATCTGTGGAAGTCCCTTTGGTAGGACACTTCTTCTTGTGCCATGGCAAGGATAACTTTGGTGAAAGTGTCATCGCTCTCTCGGATCAGAGCAAGTCTGTGGTTCATATTCCAAAGCCGTGGACCATACCGTACAGTGGGGAGGCCAATCCAACACAAGTTCTTCTTTCAATTGCTAGTAATCTCGTTGCGCATCAGATCATCGAGGATGCCACAACGAAGAGTACTATTTTAGTCCATGAACCTGACCAAATTGTAGCTGCTGCCATTAGCAAACAAGCAGCGTCGAAAAAGATTCGGGCTTTCTTCACTACTACTCAAACTTCAAAGAAGGGGCCACAGTGGACTTATATTCATCCCAAAACCCCTCGCCGTTTGCTGAGAAAGCAGCTGCCCAAAGGGATATCCCTTTTTATCAATTTTTCCAATTTCTCGGACGAGCAGGCTATATCTAACCTCGTGGAGTGCCTGCCCGTTTGCTGCAAACAATCAAACAAATATATGTTTTTCGGAAACGGTGTTGCAAAACGCCTAGGCTCTGATGTTGAGCTTGTCTCCAAATATTTATCTACAGGCTTTGAAATTTCTAAAACTGCTAACTTCATGGTGCCTGACAATAGGTCCACTTTGCCTTTGAATAAGGTTCCTGGGTATTCTGATAAATATAAACACCTATCAGTAGTTGACTGGGCGGTCGATATCCAAATTCCGCTTACCGTTGAACCTATCGACCCTTATGCCAACCTTTTCAGTGCAGAAAAGACATACCTCATGGTTGGTTTGTCTGGGGAAATGGGCCAGTCTCTCGCAGAATGGATGATAAGCCGAGGGGCGAGATATGTTGTTCTTACCAGCAGAAGGCCTAAGGTAAATGCTGAGTGGATTGAAAGTATGGGAGATGAATACGGGGCAACCATAAAGCAAATGCCGCTGTAAGTCTATCAACAGTTATAGGTATCAATCATTCTAACAAGGCCTAGGGATATTACGGACGCGGATGCTCTCCAAGCTTGTTATAACAAAATCTGTCGCACGATGCCTCCAATTGGCGGAGTTGCACATGGAGCTATGGTTTTGGTTGACAGCCTCTTTCAGAAGATGAGTTATGACGACCTTATGGCAGCTCTAAAGCCAAAGGTCCTTGGAGCAATCAACCTGGACACCCTTTTCTCGGAGAATACCCTTGACTTTTTTATTTTGTTCTCTTCTATTACAGCCCTTATTGGCAACGCTGGTCAGAGTAACTATATAGGTGCCAACAGTTTCATGGAATCTCTAGGCTTGCAGCGTCGTCGTAAGGGTCTTGCCGCATCCGTCATCGCCATTTCGTCTCTTATTGGCCTTGGCTATTTTGAGCGCGCCGAAGATCTGGATATTGACCAATTTTCTCGATCTGGATACAGAAATGTTTCTGAACAGGACATTCACACCTTGTTTGCAGAGGCAATCGTTAGAGGGAGACCAGGGACGACAGAAAGCCATGAAGTCGTCTCCGGTGTTGTTCCTACATATGCTGATGGAGATATCAGAGCATCCTACCTAAAAGATAGCAAGTTCTCCCACTTGATTTTGGAACGTACTTCAGCCAAACAGGATGGAACTTCCTCTACCCATATTCCCGTCAGAATTCAGCTTCTTACGGCGACAGCAGAGGAAGAAGTTTGCGCTATCATGCAATGTAAGACCCACATTTCTCTTTCTCTAGAAGAACAGTGACTAACATTTCATTAGCTGGGTTTACACGAAGAATCAAGAAGATGTTACGTATCCCGGAAGAGGATGACTTTAACGCAACAGCTTCACTTGTAGAGCAGGGGGTCGACTCATTAGTTGCAGTTGAGATTCGAACCTGGTTTATCCGAGAAGTTGATATCGACATGCCAGTTCTCAAAGTCCTAGGTGGATCATCTGTCTCTGATTTGATAAATGATGCCATGCTGCGGATATCCCCCGACCTTACCCCTAACCTAGGAGCTGAAAGGGCTGAAATCGAAGCTAATAGCAAACCTGCACTACCCGAAGAGACTCCCGGCCCTTCTAAACCAGTAATGGTGCATAAGTCAGCTTCGACTACGCAAGAGGCTGAACCCAATTCCGAAATTATAAATGTCAATCCAGCAGCAATATCTATTCCTGCTATTACCACAACTACGAAATCAGCCATACAACTATCAACTGAAGTCAAGGACATCAAGTCTGACCGGCAAAGCGTCGACAGCTTAGCTAAATCAGAAGTCACCGAAATGATGTCCTTTGGGCAATCGCGGTTTTGGTTCCTTAATCAAGCCCTCCAGGATAAAACGACATTCAACATGGCAATATTCGTCAGGCTTAGTGGTCGTATTCGTGTTGAAGACATGGAAAGAGCCTTGGAAGCTGTGGTTTTAAGGCATGATGCCCTTCGCACAAGATACTTTTCAACTGGTGAATATATGGAAACTCCAATGCAGGGGGTTATTCCAACGTCTGCAGTCAAACTTGTTGTCAAGCATTGTAAGGATGAATCCGGTGCTTACAGAGAACTTGATGAAATCAGATCCCATGTATGGGACCTAAATAGTTGGGAAACCATGAAAGTATCTCTGCTTTCTTCCTCTGAAACGATGCATTACCTTGTCATTGGATGTCACCACATTGGAATGGACGGATTCAGCTTCAACATTTTCTATCGTGACCTTGAAATGGCATACGAAGGGCGGAAGCTTCCTGCTATTCCTAAATCTGCACAGTATGGAGCGTTTGCACGAAAGCAACGTGAAGATTGGGATAATGGTAATATGAATGCGGATCTCACATATTACCGTGAAATCATTCCTACAAACCCCAACCCTATCCCCCTATTTCCATTTGCCAAATCCAGCACACGATTGCCCCTGGATGTCTATGGTACCCATAGCGCAGACGTTCGCCTTGAGCCAGCACTGACAAGGAAAATAAAAGCTGCTTCCCGATCTCTCAGCTCGACAACATTCCATTTCTATCTTGCAGTTCTCCAGGCTCTTATCTTTCGTCAATTAGACGATTGTGATGAATTTTTCATCGGAGTTGCAGACGCAAATAGGACAGATGACAAATTTATCAACACCCTTGGGTTCCTTCTCAACCTCCTTCCAGTACGTTTCGAACGCTATGCTGCAGAGAATTTTGGAGACGCTGTACAACAGGTCCGAAACAAAGTGTATAAAGGACTGGCTCATTCTAAGTTACCTTTTGACATACTTCTGGATGAGTTAAAAGTCCCTCGGTCAGCCACTTCCACTCCCATCTTCCAGATTTTCGTGGACTACAGACAAGGTATCGAAGAGAAACGGAAGTACATGGGTCTTGATGCTGTAGGTGAAAAGTGGCAGCTTGCAAGGACTGGCTATGACATGACTCTCGATATTGTTGAGAATGCTACTGGTGAAACCCGCCTTGAACTACGGCTTCAGAAATGTCTATACACGGCAAAACATACCAAACTTTTGTTAAAAGGTTATGTGAACCTCTTGATGGCCTTTACTAATAACCCAGCTGTAAACTGGAATGCACCGGATGTTTGGGATAGTAAGACAATTAATGATGCAATTGAAGTCGGCCGCGGTAAGTTCCCAAATCTCAACTTTGAATCAAAGAGAAGCTAATTCAATTCAGGTCCTTCACTGCAATACGAATGGGCCCCTACGGTAATGCATCATATTGATGATGTAGTGTCTCAACATGGCACCAATATCTGTCTCAAGGATGGAACTGGAAAGATCATGACTTATTCACAGATGGCACGCCGTGTCAACTCTATTTGCTCCGCCTTGGCTACAGCTAATGTTACTGAGGGTGACAAGGTGGCTGTCTTCCAACAGCCCACTGCCGACTGGGTTTGCTCACTGCTTGCCATATTCCGTGCTGGAGCTGTTTATGTTCCTCTTGATCTCCGAACTCCCTTCCCTCGTCTTGCTGCGATTGTCAATCAAATTAGGCCTCAAGCGATTCTTGCTCATAGCCAAACGCTCGGAGATGTGGAACACATTAATACTTTAGCCTCCACAGTCGTGGATATAAGCAATCTACCTACCAACAGCCCATTCATGCCGAACTTTGCCAAACCTGGCGCACCCGCGGTTATTCTGTTCACTAGTGGCTCAACAGGGATCCCCAAAGGTATCCATATCAATCACAGCAACATCGTGAAACAGCTAGAAGGCTGCTCCAAACAATTTGATTTAAAGAGCTCTGCCTCTTATGTCCTTCACCAAACTGCATACTCCTTCGAAAAATCACTCGAACAGATTTTTACCGCATTAGTACATGGTGGTGCTCTCTATGTCGTTCCGGCAGAGCAGCGTGGTGACCCTATATCAATCACCAATATCATGGCCTTAGAAGGGATAACCCATACTGCTACTACACCGTCAGAATATCTAATGTGGTTCCGTTACGCAAGAGACAATCTCCTGAAATGCAAATCTTGGAAGTGTGCACTTCTTGGGGGGGAAGTTGCTTCAGATGCTGTCCTTGAAGAATTCCGAAAGCTGGGGATGCCGATCAGACTCCTTGACAGCTATGGCCCCGCTGAAATCACGATGTCCTGTGCTAAGGTTGAGTTGCCATATCGTTCCATGGTGATCGGTACACAAGCACCAGTAGGCTTCATGTTGCCTAATTACTCCGTCGCTATCGTGGACCCTAAGATGAACACCCTCCCTCTCGGCTTCGCTGGTGAGATTGTTATTGGAGGTGTAGGCGTGGCCGGGGGTTACTTGAACAATGATGAACTAACTAGACAAAAGTTCATTCCAAACAATTTTGGGGGAGAAGGAATGGTGTACCGTACTGGAGACAAGGGCCGTCTTACCGAAGAAGGGGCTCTTTTCTTTGAGGGCCGAATAGATGGTGATACCCAGATCAAGTTACGGGGTGTCCGTATCGAACTTGAAGACATTGAAAGTACCATACTTCAAGCTTCGACGGGTGCTCTTACCCATGCTGTTGTTACCGTGCGTGGAGAACAAGACTCTGCCATCTTGGTAGCACACGTTGTGTTCTCCACAGCACATACAGAATATCGCGACGAATTGCTTGCCCGACTCCCAAAGATCCTACCACTACCGCAGTATATGGTTCCTACTATCTTTGTTGCCTTAGACAATGTTCTATTCACGGCTCATTTCAAGGTCGACCGAAAAGCTGTGCAGGCTCTCCCGATCCCTGAGGCAGAAAAGAAGTCAACAGAGGGGCTAACTGAACAGACGGAAACTGAATCCCATCTTGCTGGGCTTTGGAACCAGATAATTCCAGCAGCCCACTCGTTAACACCCAGCGCCGACTTCTTCCATGCTGGAGGTAATTCTCTAATGCTTGTTAAACTGCAAGCAATGATACGCCAGAGCTTCAGCGTTAGCATCCGGCTCTTTGATATAATGAATGCGGGAACCCTCCAAAACATGGCTCGCTTAATCGATGACGCCCTTGGGGTCAAGAAGCTGGACTGGACTGCCGAAACTAATCTTCCAACGCTACCTAAGTCCAACGCCGATGTCTCATCTCCGAAACAGAAAGATATGGTGGTTATGATGACTGGAGCTACTGGTGTTCTTGGTAGAAATGTTCTTGCCCATTTGGTTGCGGATGACCGCATTTCCAAAATATATACATTGGCTGTACGCCCGCAAAGCGATATCTCAACCTTGACTCGCATTCCTGATCCTAAGGGGAAGATGGTCATTAAGCATGGTAACCTCGACAAGGCTCGTCTTGGTCTATCTGAAAAAGAGGCGACGCTCCTTTCAAGCCAAGTCGATGTGATCCTACACCTTGGTGCCAACCGTTCATTCTGGGATTCTTATTACCATCTCCGTGCTACAAATGTCTCTAGCGTCAAAGAAATTGTGAAGATTGCATACCCACGCAAGGTCCCTATTCACTTCTGTTCATCGGGAGGAGTTACTATGTACTCAGGAGGCTTTCCACCTGGCAATGGACATGATGGATACGTTGCCTCTAAGTGGGCAGCAGAAAAAGTGCTTGCCAGTGCCACGCAAGAGCTCGACCTGAGAGTTGTCTTACATCGCCCGGCGAAGGCCTTTGGGGCCACAACTAATGTTCCAGATGAGATCTTAAATGAACTCCTTTCTCTTGCCAGACTGTCTCAGAGAAAACCAGATCTAGATGGTCTGACTGGCAGTATAGGCATAGTTCCTCTCGAGCGTATTGCTGGAGACATCGTGAGGTCTCTATTTGACAAGGCCATCAATCTAAGCCATCCGGAAGTCCTGACGCACTCCAATGCTCTCAACGTCAGCATCAAGGACTTCGCTGATAAGATAACACAAGACGAAGCTGTGTCCAAGCTGGAGGGTATGCCGGCCCTGAAATGGATGGGATTGGCTAAAAAGATGGGATGGAGCCAGTTCATGGTTGGTCATGAAATCTCGATGACCAACTCCAAGGACCACATTGTGTCTACTCGATAGGCAAATAGGGAAGTGGGAATAAAGGATATCAGCTTCTTTCGGCCTCTTTTCTCCCACTACTTCGTTGACTAGATATTTTAACTATCCCGTTTGTTAGTGAATCTGTTCGTGTAAACTGCTAGTCAATAATCATCTGTAATCTTTCACCTGCTGGTTTCTCATGTGCGTAGCTATCTCAACCCTCGAATAGACCCAATTTTCCTATTCCCAGCCATTCAACCGTTATACCATTTCTCTCTGGACGAGTAACGCTTATCTACAAGTTCTCTTCCCTGTTACTTTCGTTGCCCCTTTTCATGAGCGAGTATCAGGTGGTGGAACTGATTATGTAATTAGTCACTACTTTTATATTCTTAGTCCCTGGCTAAAGCTAGGAAGATTATTATTACTAATATCATATCTAAATAAGCTACTTTAAAGCCTTTTTTTATTATATATTCTATATTAAACTTAAGATCAAGCCTTACTACTCTTAGTTACTTAAGAATAGTCTAGAGATTTATTTATAGTTACTAAGTTCCGGATTATAATAAGAGTCCTACTAGTCCTTTACCCTTAGCTAGACTTAATCTTATAGTAATACTATAGGGATATAGTCTAGAATATTAAACTATACCTTATTTTATTATTTAGCTATAGTTAACTCTATTTTAATATAATTATCCTTTAATAGCCTAATTTAAAATTATTAAGCTTTATTTATTAAAATTATAGCTTTTAGTTTTATATTTATCTAGATTTTTTAAAATTATATTAAGTTTAGAAGTAATTTATTAATATATATACTACGTTTTTACTTTTTATAGAAAATATAAGGTCTACTAGTTAGCTCCTTCCTTATAGTATTTATTATCCTTCTATTTCTCTCTTATTTTATTAGAACTACTAGTTCCTTATTATAAAAGTAGTACCCTAATTTTATAAAAAGAGATCTATTAACCCTTTTAGTCTCTCTAGTAATAGAATAAATTTTTTAAAATCCTTAGCTCTAAATTTAGATAAGGGTCCTATAGAGTTAGAGTTATTTATAAAAGATAGTTTATTATCTAATATAGATTTTAACTATAGTAAAATAATATCTATAGTTAGAAGACTAAGCTTCTTTAATCTAGAGCTAGTACTATATAAAAATAAGGTACTATTTTACTAATTTTAAAATAAAATAAATAATATAGCTCTTTATTAAAACTAAAATATAAAATTCTCTAAATTTAAACTATATGGGCCTTTTAATAGTATTAAAAAAGGTAGTACTAAATTATAGCTTACTAAACTAGATTAGGAGTTATATCCTTTAATAAACTATTTTTTAAATTTTCTAGTTATTCTACCTATAGATTACTTTATAGCTATTAAAATACTACTAACTAGCTCTACTTAGAACTAGATAGTAGAGGACTCTAGTATTAAAACTCTATTAAATATAGAGATTACTAAGGCTATATTTACTATTAAAAAATACTTATATTTATAATTCCTAGAATCTAACTAGAATAGATAACCTACCCCCCTTATTAATAAGTTATTAGTATTTAAATAAGGCTTATAAAAATTTATTACTTAGTATTATAAAAGAGAGTAAGCTCTACTATTATAGTAGAGTATAATAGACTTTCTACTATCTAGATTAATATCTTAAAGTAATAAGGTAGTATTAAGAGTAGTTCTATAAATATAGGCTTAAAAACTATAAGATACTAATATCTATAAAAAAGCTATTAGAGCTACTTTTTTAAAATCTATAAGTTTATTTTAAATAATAATTATTATTAGAGAAATTCTATAAGTTAGTAAATTAGTATACTATATAAAGGTAGAAAATACTAAAAAATAAAAACTTTAGCTCTTAAGGGGATTAATAAATTTAACTTATAATATATAGTAGATTAAAAATATTTATAGATATTATATATATCCCTTTAGTACTTTTAAGTAGGTCTCTATCTAGACTCCTAGCTCTCTTTTTAATAATATAGTTACTACTACTATTACTTAACTATAAATAATAGGCCCTACTATATTAAATCTACCTATAGACCCTATAAAAACTATTTCTACCTTTTAGATAGTTCCTAATTTTATTCTCCCTATTATATTCCCTCCTAAAAAGCTCGCTAACTAGGTAATAGTTAAGCCTATAGTAGTCCTAATTAGAGTATAAGGAGGTTTCTATAAGACTTAAAGTTAGTAATCTAATCCCTAGTAAGTAATACCTAATCCTTAAAATAGACTAAAAGGATCTATAAGTAG